>NC_051423.1:24827713-24835213 GCF_015228065.2 Penaeus monodon | reverse complement strand
CTACAAGTACTACTTTACTACACTTTCCATTTCACACATACCCTTTTGAATGTGCCAATAATCATAACACTGGATTTGGCATCTAAAATATCAGTATTTGCCGTTCATTTGTTCACTATTACGATTGTAACTATTGTTACTAAACCGACTCTAGGTATCATTACCATCATGATCAGTACCATTTTCGAGTTATTTTTCCCTTCCAGAAACAGAGCTCCAGCATCTCCACGAGCATATTTATAACTACCAATACGAGCAGGCATCTTCGCATCACTGCAGGCCGCTTCGACGCCCATTCGGAAATAAGCGAGGGAATCTCTACACCGAAATTTCTTGAAAAGCGTCGTCCTTCCGTAAAATTTCCGACAAGAAGTAACCGAGAAAATCATTATTACAAAAGAAATATAACCATAATAATATGACGACGGAAATATTGGTATCAGTAACAACAGCAATAATAATGGCAACGATGATAATGACAACCGGAAATGGTAATACTGGTAATAACAGTAATCATCACAATGGTATAATTGTAAAACGATTCTCGGTAATTATAATGACATTAATATCAACGACAACAACAACAATAATAATAACATTAACAATGATGGTAATAATAAAAACAATAATTATAACTATAACAACAATTATAACCACAACAATAATTATAACAACCATAACAATAGTAATAACAACAATAAAAATGATAACACCAATATATCTAGAAACAATAACAATAACAGAGAGAGACGATGGTCACCACGAACGACGACTCCATGAAGGAAAGATCCCAGTATTACTACTACAACAGCCGCTGTGACGTCACGAGGCTCCCACGGGCGTGAATGACTGAGCGTCTGGCGGGACCGACCTTCGCCCCGTAAGCGATATAACACACACACACACACACACACACACACACACACACACACACACACACACACACACACACACACACACACATGCAAGCACGTAAATATGTCCATGCATAGACACACACGCAAATGCATACCTGGAAAATACATGCTACACGTACATGCACTTTTTTTTAGTTTACATTGCGCACTACAAACTATTTTGCAAACATTCTCGCTTCCCTCTATATATGCCTAAGAGTCAGATTGTACAGGGGCATAGAACAAAAACACCACACACATACACACACACAAAACAAACATACGTACATACATACACACATACATTCACACACACACACGCCGCCAGCAGCCACGACCTTTGATTCCGCAGATTAGTAAATTGTGGACCGACCTTTCCTACACGAAATGTATGTCGCAATGGCTGTGCTTCCCTCGACCCGATTACCGCGCTCGCTCAGACAGATGGCAAATGTGACTTTCAGTTTTCTTGCTTTTGCTCTCCTCTCTTCGTTAAAGGTATTTCGAGGATTACTGTTGCTTCGAATGTCACTTTCATCATTACGCTTTTCTATTTGTTTGTATAGTTATTGTTGTTACTATTAATTACAGATTTCCTTTACAAACTTGTAAATCTAAGGGCGCTATACAAATACACACATACGTACGTAAACAAACAAACAAACAAACACACACACACACACACACACACACACACACACACACACACACACACACACACACACACACACACACACCTGCACAAGCACTAACGTAAGAAAGCAAAGGGAAAAAACAGAGTTTTTGTTCATTCCGCCGCTATCGGCCGCTTAAACTTTGTCCTGAGATTAGTTGGCAAGACGATTAGATACGAATTTCAAGAGCGAGCAGAGTTTAAGGATTGGGAAGGGGGAGAGGGGAAGAGAACGAGGAAGAAGAGAGGAGGAAGAACTGGGATGACCAGGAGGGAAGAAGGAAGAATGAGGAGGGGTTGAAGAGATGGTAAAACGAGGAATAGGGAGGGGGAGGAGAAGGAAGAATAAAGCGGAGGAAAATGAGGGAAGGAAGGAGAAGGGAGGATGGCGAGTAGTGGTAGGAAAAGGCACGGAAGGAGAGTCGACGGAAAAAAGAAAGTGTGAAGGAGAAACGGCGAATAAAAAGAAGAAAAAAAACATAGAAGTAAAGTATACTGATAAACATCGACTTAAAAAGATGCAGACTACAACAAAAAATAAGACAATCAGAGGAGAGAGACGGAGAGAAGGCAGATAAGGGGGAGAAGGGAGAGAAGGGGGAGGGGGAAGGGGTAGAAAGGCGGAGGAGGAGGAGGAGGAGGAGGAGGAGGAGAGGGGGGGGGGGAGTGCGTGAGGAGTTGCATGAATCGGAGATCGCAACACTGGACTTTACAACCGAGCGCGCGTTCCTGTCGCTGCCGCCGCGGCCGCCTTATCGGAGCGATTTCCAATCTGATCACAAATCCCGTCAAATAATCTGAGGCGCGCTGAACCTTATACCCGCGGCCTTCCTTCGCTCGGAAGGCGGTGCCTGGCACAGGGAGGGGCAGGAGGAGGAAAAGCAGGTGGAGGAGGAAGAGGAGGGGGACGGAAAGGAGACGGCGAGGGGAAAGGAGACGGCGAGGGGAAAGGAGACGGCGAGGGAAGAGGAAGAGGAGTCGCAATTATGAAAAAGGCGAAAAACGGATAAAGTCAGGATAAAAAGGATGGAGACAAGTGGAAAAAAACAACGAAAAGAAAATAATATGGAGAGGGAGGAAGAAGAGAGAGGGAAAAGAGAGGAAGAAAGAAGGAATATGGACGGATAGACAGAGCGGGAAGGAAAAGTGAAGATGGGCAGCTAAGTAGAGAGCGAAGGGCATCAGCGACAGAAAGGCACTTCAGACATCCGATAAGGAGCATCCCGGGGTAGAGTGTTATCAATGGGTCTAAGTAGAGTGATAACCTTCACAGTAATTCTGATAACCTGTCTGACCCCCGTCCCCCTCTCGGTAATGATCAATTATGCCTTCAAAACTCGCAGCTGCAATGATGCAACGAGTGCGCCACAGATGAGAATTAGAGTTTTCCAACCTAGACTTACAACTGGTTCTTCCTGAACGCCCCAGAATATTTTCTAGTCGCCACACAGCCCGTCTGGAGAAGCCGCAACCACGGCGTGCAAGAGGCGTAGACTTCCCCTGCCGCTCGTGGTCCAAAACTCTACGGTCTCGCGACTCCATTTCGATAACATTCCCAATTTTCATTTTCAACCCAAATATTTGAACATTTTGATCAGATTCATAAATAGTAGCCTGATGTTTTAAAACACCAACGTATCCCAGAGCCGTTGTTTACCATACATATAGTTTAAAAGAATGTCATGCAGATCTTTTTATTTACATCTAAAATAATGATTCTTCTTAAGTCGTGAAAGGTAAAAATGAAATTTAGAACACCATATAAACCAAACAAAAAAGAAACATAAAGGTGACATCCAGGAAAAATTATAAAACTACAACGTAATCTCTAGTCTACTATCTTCAGTTGCATAAAAAAATAAATTAAAAATCCCCTTGTCGGACTTGGCATGCCTTCGGTTTAGGTGCCAGACGTCCTCGCAGTGCGGCCGCGATCGAGACGAGCCCCAATTGCAACACGGCAAAGTCTATATAAGTATTTATTCAGACTTTGCAACACGGCATCCTCCGCATCCGAAACCGTCATCGAAAAGTGACATCTCCGTGTCTCTCTATACGAGTAACACGAGCGGGTTTTTTTTACAAGAAGTTGGAGCGACTTCAGCTTTCCCACTTTCCTCGTCTTCCGAGTTCACAGACAATATACTTGGTCGCAAGTAGAACGGGACGATATGTATCGTTCGGAAATCGGCGAAGCTGGCGTGGCAAGCGAGTCTGTAGTCTACTAAGGAAATAATACTCAATTATACAGATAATAATAATCATTTATATTTCAATTAATATGCTTTTTCAATATATATAGCATTTTATACCCTTACAATTTTCAATTATCATTTTTACTCGGAGGTCCATCTGAAAGTATCCGTGACATCATCACTGTATAGATACGCGTTCTTCCAAGGTCCTCAAAGGAGCCTGCCTATATTCATTCTCCAAACGAAGTTATTGCGGCAGATTACGGTACACATTTTTATTATTTCTTCTCTGGAACCACGAACGAACCTACATACGTCGTTTTAGTAAATAACCTGCGTGGAAGGTCGCGCGGATAGGCGATGGTTCGATTCGTACGAGTGGCCAGCCAGGTGGAAATCACCCACAGGCTAACACTGAATTGCTGATCATATCACAAACGGGTTGCTGAAAAATGCGACACGCTGACACCCTCTTCAGAGGTAGGCTTAGGATTCCTATCATGGAGACAACCGTAGCCGGTTATCACCGGAAAGTTCTCCCGAAATATAACACTTAATCGGCGAGATCTACTTATCAGCAAGACATATCTCTCAAGGCCTACAGTAACTTGGCTTCTCAGTGCGTCAAGTCCTTATAACTGAACAAGAATCTCATCAATTTGGCTAGTAACAAAAAAAAAAAAAAAAAAAGAACGCCAAAGCAACAAATCATATTACTCCTGAATATACGATTCTGAACGTGAATTACAAAAATCAATTAACAAATCAATAAAATGAACCTAAGGCCCCGGATGAAAAGCACGTGCTCTCAATGTTTTCTATGACGTCACGGATGGAAGGATGCTCGTGGCAGCTGTTCGCGCAAGCAGAGGCTGTCATCTGGCTCGCGAAGGGCAAGACACATGCTCATTATTAACTTTACCTGTCACCTCTCTGGAGGGCCCGCACACTCTTACCTGAAGAAAAAAAGAAATAAATATTAGCACAAACAAGTCAACAAATACACTAATCAAATTAAAATAAAGAAGATTACAATCCAAATAAGAGCGCATGCCAATCCGGCATGGAAGCTTGACATAAAGGAAACAAGGAACAAGGAACAGTTTTATCTTTGCCTTTATCACTGCACAGTCAGCGTGACAACAGAGGAGGCATTCGTGGACAGAATAGCGGACTCGTTATCATTCGATACTATTTAAAACTACTGGCATGTTTATAAAGAACCTAGTATTCATACATGCAGACACACAAACATGTTACACACTCACTGTCTGTCTGTCTGGCTCGACCACGCCCTTTCCCGGACCCTCAGTCTAACTTACAACTTTTATTAGTTCAGGCTTCCCCTTAATACGACACTTCATGGAACTTAACAGGATGTAAAATTAACGTAATTGTACTAATAAACAAGTTGATAAATGTCTTTTCGCATTTTTATGACCCTGAAACAAGACAGGTTTGTTGACTGAATTAAGAATCCAGTCCGTTCGTTTCCATCTAAGAAATCGGAACCGAAAAATGCTGAGGGATCCGCGTGCATGTCCTAGGCCGGGCCTCCGCCAACACACTGCCCGGGCCATGATGGGCGTGCGCTAATCTGTTGAGTGCATCCTTCAAAATCCATTCAGTAAATGCACATGCATTTCTGCGGACTCTCCGTCCCAACTCTCCATTTCCCTCTATCCTCCCCTCCCCTTTATTTCCTCTCTTACTCCTCTTTCCCGATCTCCTCTCCCACCTTTCTTCCCTTCCCCCTTTCCATCCATCATTTACTTCTCCCCCATACCTCCCTCCCTGTTTCCCAACTATCCTCCCTCCTCCCCCTCTCCCCGATCATCCCCTCTCCTCCCCTACCTCCCCCCTCCTTCCCTGCCGCCCCCGCCAGCAGCCTCGCCACGCCTGCAATATACGAGCCCATGGGAGCGCCCGGCTGTACATCATTAGGCTTTGCCTCGCCCTTCGCCCTGCCTGCCTTCACGCAAGGCCCGGGCCGTTCCGACGCCTCCCTCGCACACCTGTACAAGAACCCATGCTCTAGCTCCTACTACAAAACACGCATAGCAAGCGACGATCTTCACCGCAGACCAGGGAAATGTATTCTAACATCCGTCGAAAAAATACATCATGTATCTACTACGTATCTTGTAATACACTCATTTTTGAGGACTAGTGGTGGCATAAAACGAAATTCGCTTTAATGCAGATTGCCGAATATCTTACTAATGCACATGTGGTTTAAAAAGATAGTACACATATAAAGACAAATATAAATAATAAAACAAACATTTTGTACTACTACCTACACATCTCAGGGTCCTATATCCCCACATCTATAGCTATACATCTATACCTATAGACCTAATTTCTTATACACAAAAAACTAACGAAATAAAATAAATAAATAAATAAAAATAAGACAATAACAATAATACATTTTAAAGTAAAAACTAATCTGGTCTCTTCATTCCACTTTTATCCTTCGTAACACCTACAATTTCCCTGTAGTTAGAGGAAAGAGTGAGGAGGAATAGTGAGTGATGGAGACAGGAGAGGGGAGAGGGGCATGGATGAATATAGATAGATAGATAGATAGATAGAGAGATAGAGAGATAGATGGATAGACAGATAGATAGAGAGGCTAACTAGGGAAGAGAGTCAGGTTTTCTTTTTTTCTACCAGGAAATACCGGGTCCTCTCACTCGTTATCTTCTTATCGGTAAACACGAACCCGTTGACACCAACTGCGTACGTGACTGATGCTGCCATACGGAACAGGAAAGAGATAAGTAAAGGAAGAAAGAAGGAAAGAAGAAAGAAAAGAACGAAGCAAGGGAGTGAGAGAGAAGAGAATGAGAGGGGAAGGGGGGGGGGGGAGGGAGGGAGGGAGGGAGGGAGGGAGGGAGGGAGGGAGGGAGGGAGGGAGGGAGGGAGAAGAGAGAGAGAGAGAGAGAGAGAGAGAGAGAGAGAGAGAGAGAGAGAGAGAGAGAGAGAGAGAGAGAGAGAGAGAGAGAGAGAGAGAGAGAGAGAGAGAGAGGAGAGAGAGAGAGAGAGAGAGAGAGAGAGAGAGAGAGAGGAGAGAGGGAGAGAGAGAGAGATAGAGGGAGAGAGAGAGAGAGGGGGGGGGGATGGGAGGGAAAGAGAAAGGCAGGAACGAAGGAAAGAACTGAGGAAGGTAGAAAGAGAAAGACAGAACTATTAAATCCCTTCTATTCTTACCAGCATCGCACCTACATTATCCCACCCAAGATTCCAACGTTCTTGATCAGCAATATTTTCTCCATCTCAATAATAATCCCATCTGAGTATCCGCGAATGCGCTGCAAATCTACTTGAAATATGCTCCTAATATGTGCCTTTCCTTTCCCCCATTGACGAGAGGCATCGCTATGACTCGGCCTCAATTCTGATATTTTCCTCTACTTTCGTTAAGATGATAGAAGTCATCTCAAGGCCTTACGAATAGCCTCACGTCACTTCCGCGTGGCTGCCAGGCATTGCCTTGCGAATCATCTTAATTGGGGAAGGCAATCACGCACAATTGGTTTTAAATACAATGGCAAAAATGTGGGAGACCATTTCGTTTCTTCTCCTTTTCCCAGGAAATATCTTATGACAGCCTCTACAGATCTACAACAGTGTCTGCCACGCACACGCCTCGTCAGGGGAGCGCCGCCTTCCTATCTTTCTAGTCAAGTTTCCTGGACGCTATGAAACAACCCACCACGAGGCTTGCGAA
>NC_051423.1:24817713-24822713 GCF_015228065.2 Penaeus monodon | reverse complement strand
GTCTCTCAGCCGGAGCAGTCTCTCGGCCGGAGCAGTCTCTCGGCCGGACCAGTCTCTCGGCCGGACCAGTCTCTCGGCCGGACCAGTCTCTCGGCCGGACCAGCCTCTCAGCCGGACCAGTCTCTCAACCGGACCAGTCTCTCAGCCGGACCAGTCTCTCAGCCGGACCAGTCTCTCGGCCGGACCAGTCTCTCGGCCGGACCAGTCTCTCGGCCGGACCAGTCTCTCGGCCGGACCAGTCCCTCGGCCGGACCAGTCCCTCAGCCGGACCAGTCCCTCAGCCGGACCAGTCCCTCAGCCGGACCAGTCTCTCGGCCGGACCAGTCTCTCGGCCGGACCAGTCTCTCGGCCGACCAACCACTCACCCGGCCAATCTCCTTCCAATCTTTCCGCGAATCCTGGCCGCCCGACGGAGCCGAGAGGGAAGAGTGTGAGAAAGAAAATGCGGTGTAATAGAGGACACAAAGACAGTGAAAGGACGACGACGCGAGAAGGGGGAAGGGAGAAGGGGGGAGGCTGGGGGAGAAGGGGCCTGGGGAGAGAGGGAAAGAGGCAGGGGGACATGAAGGGTCAAAGAGCACTGGGGGTTCAAACGTGCCCACAATCTCCCTTCGTCACGTCGCGCGTCTCACACGACTTGATGGGATGAAAGTCTATTCCTATTAAGCTTGTAAAAAACCTCCCCTCACCCCCCTCGTGCATTCTCCCCAGCATCCCTTTAAATACCCCATATCAACCAAAGAGTAACCCCCACCCCCACCCCTAGAAATACCCTCCCCGCCGGGCAAGACCCTGGGATGAGGCTACCCCCCCACCCCCGACAAAAAATAAAAACCTGCTCGTCACAAAAGAAAGCGAAGGTGGTTTGGGGTGAGCCAAATTTATGCGCCGGGTCACAAGGGCCTCCGAAAGAGACCAACAAGAAAGGGGGAAGGAGAGAGGCGAGGAAGGAATAAGGAAAGGGAAGAGTGGGAGGAACAGGGAGGAGAGCTAGGAGGAGGAGGAGGAGGAGGAGGAGGAGGAGGAGGAGGAGGAGGAGGAGGAGGAGGAGGAGGAGGAGGAGATGGAGGCTTCCTTCTCCACGCATCCGTTATCCCAAGAGAGTAATCTCTTCCCGCCATTCCTTCGGGTAACTCCCACACCTCCGAGAGTGAAGCAGGCAACACGTCAAGCATCTTCATAGGAGAATCTCCAAGCTCCCTGGCGCTCTGAGGCGACAAATCGCAACCCTAATCCTAATCGCCTGGCCGTCCCATTAATCGCCGCCTCGTCGCCGTCAGTCGCTTCGATATCATTCCTCCCGAGCGGCGGCCGGGGGGGGCACCCAGGGACGAGCAGGTGTAATGCTTGTTCCGCGCCGTGGGCGTGGGCGAGGCCGGCCGCAGTGCCTGGGCGGGTCATTGTACACATCAAAGGTTTAGAACCTCTTTCTAAGCCTTTCCCTCTCTCTGCCTCACTCCCTCACTAGCTCTGCTTTTTGAGCAAATCACGAACACCTGAATGAAGATCAGCACCTAGAATTCCTCCTCGGTGGGAATGGTGCACACACGCCCGTCTCTACAACATCCCAAGCAAAAAGCTAGGCAGAAACGGCCGCAAGAAGGCCCGCATCAGCCCGGCCGCGTATCAAGTGCAATAAAAATGAAACCGCTTCTCCGCGAGCAGAGAAAGTGAGGTCCATCGCCTGGGACAATCGCAGCGGCCACGTGACCCTCGGCCCGCACCCGACTCCTCTTCATTCCCCGGCGCCGTTACCCGCAGACAAAAAAGGCAGCGGGGAAGCGGCCTGTCGCTCGCCCGGCCACAAGGAGGCGTCGTCGCCCTCTTCCCGGAGCCCACTCAGAGCTGCAGCGCTCGAGGACGCGGCTCGAAAGGTAAACACGCCCGCCCCGGAAAGCAGTGGATGAAAGGCCGAGAAGGCACAGAGGACGTCTGTTGGCGTTCGCGGATGTTTGGAAGCGTAGTGTTGATCTCTCCCCTCCTCCCTCCTTCACTCCCGCTATCTCTATCTCCCCTCCTCTAGTAAATGAACCGTCGAAACCATGGCAGCAGCGCCGCCCACTCTCCCTGCATCTACAGTTCCTCTCCTTGAGCCCAGAGAGCGCGCAAGCGGCGAATCGGTCAGCGGAGTTTTCGGGAGCAGCTCTTTGGCGGAAGGCGTGGCCGCGGCGGCGGCGGTGGCGGCGCGTGGCACGGCTCGTCTCCCTATAGTACTCCCCTGGGGCGCAGGTGAGTCACTTGCAACCGGTCTGGCCACTCGCGCTTGTAAATACGCCGCGACAAACTCCCCCTGGGGCGATGCTCCAGATTGTAACGGAAATACTGGTCACGCCGAGCGCGGGTTATTGTGGCGCAGAGCCGGAGGAACGGGAAGGGGGGGGGAGACGAAAGAGGAGGACAATATCCTTCACGCACTCACGACCTATTTGTTTTCGGTGCCGGGATTCGTCAACACCCTCAGGCCGGAAATCGGAAAACGAAGGAAAGGGAGAAGAGAACAGGGAAATGAACCTGAATCGGTCTCGACTGACACGCAGGTCTGACCGCAGAGCAATCACGTCGTTCTGAGGCGGAGGAAAGCACCTGGATCAGCACCGCAACTGCAAGAAAGTAAGAGTACAAGGTACGCGTTCCCTGGAGACGGACAAGCAACGTGCACTCAACCCGATCATCATGCGCTAAGGGGCAGACACGCCCAGCGCGCTAAACGATCGCCGTGGGTCATGCGCCAGAAAGGCCACTTACAGAATCCCATTGCAAGGTCATCCACACCTTCATCTGGTGGGCCGGTAGTCCACCCTCGGCTATAAGGCATGTCCTTTCCTTCAGTTCGCTCGCTCGCTCACTCTCTCCCTGGTTTTACAATGCTAGTATAATTTGTTGCACAACAGGTGCATCAAAATTTCAAGAGAGAGAGAGAGAGGAAGGAGAGAGAGAGAGAGAGAGAGAGAGAGAGAGAGGAAGGAGAGAGAGAGAGAGAGAGAGGAAGGAGAGAGAGAGAGAGGAAGGAGAGAGAGAGAGAGAGAGAGAGAGAAGAGAGAGAAGAGGAGAAGGAGAGAGAGAGAGAGAGAGAGAGAGAGAGAGAGAGAGAGAGAGGGGAGGAGAGAGAGAGAGAGAGAGAGAGAGAGAAGAGGAGAGGAGAGAGAAGAAAGAGAGAAGTGAGAGAGAGAAAGAAAGAAAGAGGAGAGAGAAAGAAAGAGAGGAGAGAGAGAAGAGAAGAGAGAGAAAGAAAGAAAGAGAGAAGAGAAGAAGAGAGAGAGAGAGAGAAAGAAAGAGAGAGGAGAGAGAGAGAGAGAGAGAGAGAGAGAGAGAGAGAGAGAGAGGAGAGAGAGAGAGAGAGAGAGAGAGAGAGAGAGAGAGGAGAGAGAGAGAGAGAGAGAGAGAGAGAGAGAGAGAGAGAGAGAGGAGACGCATTTACGAAGGATCTACAGCCACTCTGCAGATCCCGCAAAGGAGGTTTAGAACGGTGGTTGAACGTGGATGTCGACGGAGGTGGTGGTGGCTTGTGGAGAAGGTGGGGGGAGTGGAGGAGGAGGAGGAGGAGGGAGAGGGAGGAGGAGGGAGAGGGAGGAGGAGGGAGAGGGAAGAGGAAGAAGTGGGAGAAGGAGAGGGAGAAGGTAGGGGAGAGGAGAGGGGGCCTTCCTGGAGCAGCGTGCACACGTGGGCAGACCAGTCCGACTCCTCCTCTGGCGCGGACAGCCTTCTCATTAACGATCCCTCTACAGTCTACAGGCAGTCCAAGGGCGCCTCGCCCGGGGCCTCCTAAAAGAACTCCTTTAGGATATCCTCTCGACATCGGTAAGGGAGGGAGAGGGGGGAGGGATAATGGAAAAAAAGTAAACAAACTCTTTCTCTCACCCCTCCCATGGGAATCCTAGACCAACCAAAGCGCGCAGCCACATGTACAGGAAGACAAATATCCTGTGACTGAGGGATTTACCGCCAGCAATGAGGGCTGCGACGGGGCAGACCACACCCAGGATTATAGCATCATCAGGCACGTACATAATAGGCGCTCTTGCAGGCCGGGTACACGAAGCATCAACCAGAAGGAGGGTAAGGGACGGGGGGTATAGGTATGACGTGGGGGGGGGGGGGGGGGGCACGAAAGTGAATAAATCTTAATAAAGTGATTGTGTGTGTTCCTTCTCTCTATCAAAAGGAAGGGTAATTCGAAAATCAATTTGCATTTTATAAGCATTGTATTACGATCGACTGCAACCCGTCTTTGATCAAATACTTGTCTGCACCAGAGCCCGACTTTTTCCCCCAATATGTCAAAGGGATCATGGCCCTTGATTTTCCCCCGTTCTTCCCCTCGCCCCCTTCCTTCTCCCAAACGACAACACAATAATCATAAAAAGCTTGCCCGACGCCGCCGAGCCCCGAACAATGCCAATCGACCCTGGGCAGGTTAAGGCAGGCAGTTAGAACATAATCCCCGCCGCCCTCTCATGATCCCGGAACCTGGACTATGTAGCTCTGTACTAGCTCCCGCTCGCCCGCCCGCCCACCCCTGCCCCTTGCCCCTTCTTGCCCCTCCCCCTCCTCCCCAACCCACACGCCCACGCTCTTCCACCCAACCTCCGCCGTACCGGTCGCCCAACGCCCATGCCGCTTCGCTCGTAGGCGCATCCCCTGCTGTTGTTTCAAAGCGCCTGCGTCGCAGTGGCTGCCTCTGCTACTGCTTCTTTTATTGTTGTTATTGTTATTATAATGTTAGTGTTACTGTTCCTCCTACTCCTCCCGCTGTCAAATCCTCCTCCTTCATGTTCAGATTCCAAAAAACTGTTCACAACTCGCCCTGTCTTTTCTCCAAACCTCCCATCCACTCTCCACTTCGTCTCTTCTCCTTCTCCGTCAACCCCCCCCCCCCCCAAGCATTCAGGACCTCCCTCAACAACAGCGCGCGTGTGGCCTTGGCTGCAGCGCCCTCCTCAGCCTCCCGCGCAGGTGCAAGGTCTTTTCGCACGGACCGTTTTTATATGTTATTCTCTCTC
>NC_051423.1:24785213-24807713 GCF_015228065.2 Penaeus monodon | reverse complement strand
CCTTCCATCGCCCGCCTCGGACGCACCTTTACACAACCACATAACGACATAAAAGAAAAACGTGATCAGAAATATGAGCCAGGGAACGGCGACACACCACGAGGCCGCAAGAGGGGTGTTTCTACCAGGAGGAAGAGGAAGCTGGGATGTCCTCGCCGCCTTCGCCGCCGCCGCCGTGCCCAGCTTCCATACCTGTTATTCCGCCACTTTTCGGGCGGGAGACCCCCCTCCCTCCCCCACAAGGTCATCGCATACGCTCGCTTTTGGTCGACGCCAGCTATTTTGCTTCTTCCTCGGCGGTAGTCCACGGCGCCGCATTTCTTTTCGGGCGAACCTGGCGCGGCGCTCAAGCTTTCGTAGTCTTGCCAGTGGGTTTACGTAAGCGGGTGCGAGGCAGCGTTCGTGCATAGGTGTATACACGCAGGCCCGTGCGTGTCAGTATGCGCGGGAGCGTGGCCGCGTTCTATAGCAATGCTGCTCTGCGTGCTTGTGCTTGTCGGCATATCAACACGATGATTTTCGTACGTAGAATTGCAACAAACGACTGTTTGCTTCTTCACCCCTGATACTTCCTTTGCAGTGTTCCCCCCTCACACTACTCGGCCCATTCACGACCATCATCCACACCATAAATGAGGAGCCACATCAACTTCACTACCTCTGCTACCATAGAATATCATGATCATCACCATCTCATGATCACGGCCGCCATGAGCCAGCCCGTCGGGGAGCCTCCCACGTGCCCGCCTCCAACCGCTTCCAATCACCGCCAACTGAAGGCACCGAGCAGGCCTGTTAATAGGTCACGGCACGGCGGGGCTCCCTGACCTCGGTGACCCACCCACACTCTGATTAGCCCCACACGCTGCCTGGCTAATACATCGGGGACCATCCGTATAGCGGAGACAGGGAGAGGGAGAGAGTCACCCTCACCTGTTCTGTGACAGCAGGGTACGGGAAGACCTTGAGAGCAGCCGGGCCACGCTGGTCTCTTCGGCCTGCAACACCGCAGCCCGTCGAGGCGCAACATTTTTGATCCCTTGAGGAGCACTTTTTGCCGTCTACTTCGCGGGCCTTTGCACACATACAAACACACACATATATGCATGTGTGTGTGTGTGTGAATATATAAGTATATAAATAAATACGTTATACATTCACATATATACATCACACACACACACACACACACTATATATATATATATATATATATATATATATATATATATATATATATATATATATATATATATATATATATATATATATTACAACAAACAAAAATTACAAACATACACATATCCACATACGCACCTTAATATAGCCAAAACAACTGACACAACACGGCCTTAATTAGCCCTCCAACGTTATCTAATACAGCACGGTTCATTAAGGAGACAAACAGACGTTTACACTGCAGCCTCATTGTGTTGTGAACTCCCGCTCCCGCTCTCTCTCTCTCTCTCTCTCTCTCTCTCTCTCTCTCTCTCTCTCTCTCTCTCTCTCTCTCTCTCTCTCTCTCTCTCTCTCTCTCTCTCTCTCTCTCTTATCTATGACTCTCTTATCTCTCTCTCTCTCTCTCTCTCTCTCTCTCTCTCTCTCTCTCTCTCTCTCTCTCTCTCTCTCTCTCTCTCTCTCTCTCTCTCACTCACTCACTCACTCACTCACTCACTCACTCACTCACTCACACACCACACACACACACACACACACACACACACACACACACAGACACACACACACACACACACACACACACACACACACACACACACACACACACACACACACACACACACACACACACACACTCACTCACTCTCACTCACACTCACACACTAACACTTACTCTCACTGTGTGTGTGTGTGTGTGTGTGTGTGTGTGTGTGTGTGTGTGTGTGTGTGTGTGTGTGTGTGTGTGTGTGTGTGTGTGAGAGAGAGAGAGAGAGAGAGAGAGAGGAGAGAGAGAGAGAGAGAGAGAGAGAGAGAGAGAGAGAGAGAGAGAGCGAGAGAGAGATTTTGTGCGGGTGTGCGTGTGTTTGTGTGTGTGTGTGTGTGTGTGTGTGTGTGTGTGTGTGTGTGTGTGTGTGTGTGTGTGTGTGTGTGTGTGTGTGTGTGTGTGTGTGTGCGAGAGAGAGAGAGAGAGAGAGAGAGAGAGAGAGAGAGAGAGAGAGAGAGAGAGAGAGAGAGAGAGAGAGAGAGAGAGAGAGAGAGAGGGAGGGGGGGAGGGGGTGGGTGGGTGGGTTTGGGTGGGTGAGTGAGTGAATGTGTATGAATGCGTGAGAGTTTGAGTGTACATGTGTTCTTGCTTTATTCACAAAGGAGCAAAAGCTACAACGGGTACATGTAGTTTCTGCAGTTTTATTCCACCTGTGTCCCTCAGAGCGCCCTCTCCTCCTCTACCACCATCCTTATTGCGTCATTTGTGAGCTAATCTCTCGCTCGCACACTATCTTGACCCTTCTAGACACTGATCCAGCACCGTGTGGTCTTGCCTCCTACTTTCTCTTTCTAATATAATATCAAACTAGCGAAGAGGCGTCTCCCTCACCCAAGGAAAAAAAATTCATTCGCGAGAGAAGCCTCTCATTCCCCAGAGTGACATTATGCGAAAGCCCTCAGCCCAGCAGCCAGGCCGTGCGGCGCATTAGGTGGTAATGGGTGCACGACCTCCGCCGAGCGACTCCCCCGAGCTCAAAAGCCAAAAACGGGAAAGGCCAAATAAGACACACTGCCTTTTACGTACCTTTCGATAATAATCCTGAACGGAGGCCAAGTTCCCCCACACCGAGAGTACTCTCCGCTAAGCAAAACGGAAATGAGTTAATAACCGAAAACGAATGTTTTAAACCCTACCACCCCTGCACCCAATAAATGCCACCGTCTCGCCCGTCCTCGATGAAAGATGGCTTCTCGACGGCACTCTGTAAGGGCCGGAACAGCGGGAGGAGCGGAGCGAGGTACGTGAGCCAGCAGCCGCCTCCCCGCCAGGCCGCCCTCCTGCTGGCGCGCTCGCTTCGCCCTCGACCCAACATCTGTCGCTCGCACCTTCCCTTCTGCCCCATCCGCGGGGGGCCGCGGGCGGGGTCGTCGCACCGAACAAGCCACGACAAGCAACGCCACGGCCACCCTGACGCCAGCCCCGACACGGCCACCGGGGCGCCGGAAGATTAGAAAAGAAAAAGTCGAGGAGCGACCTGCATCCGTGAGCCAGGGTGCGCGCCCGCCGCCGCTCAAATAGAGAGAATGAAGCGCACACACACACTCACTCACACAACTGACCTCGCCGCCACCCTCCTCCTCCTCCTCCTCCTCCTCCTCCTGACACTGTCCACTGTATCTGTTCATTCAACTCGGCCGGACTGATGCATCTGCCTCGAGCCAACTGCGAAGGCAACACATCGGAAGCAAGCAAGGCATAAACATTCCTCCGGATATTGATAGGAGAGAAAAGGTCTTGTTGCTATCTCACCCTCTACTCGTGAAGGGAGTCCTTGTGCACCATCTACTGGAACCCTCACCATCTGTCATTCGTTGAGCGTCACTCACTAATGTTCATGTCCGGCAACTGACGTTTTATGGATGCTGGTCGCGGCTCCTCGTCAATCGCAGACAAAGTTCGCGTGGTACTGACGCTGGGCTCGACCGGGAATGCAAAGTGACGGCGAGGCAGAAGGGGACGATTCCCTCAAGCCTCGGATGCCTTTCTACGCGAGCATCGAAATCTCCCGCCGGAAATCCCAAGAAAGTAAATATTTCTTTTCGCGTGCACTCTCTCACGGCCATTTTTGTTTTACACTCGAGATTCAATAAAAATATCGAAGGTTCCTTTCCGGGGCAAGGTATTTGAGGCACGCCACGGGGAGATAAGGGCGGCGTGAGCATACATCAGCCCGTCCGACGTCCCCGCCGCCGCACCCACTGCCGCCCTCTCGCACCTGTGCCAACATCAGCTCTCTTCGCCTCGGCGCGGGGAGTGAACTCGTGGCCCTGCTTGCAGGCACGAACTCGATTTTTTTAAATGTAACTGTTCAATACGTGCATAAAAGTATAAGCACAAATACAGCTGCCTGTTGAACAAGCACGCACGCTCATGGACAGACAAAACAGACACACATTAAGAACACATTGCACTTGACAGCCAGAATGAGGATACACATAAAATATTTGCGTAGGCCAAAGCTCTTGGAGGAGCGCACATCGGCCAATACCCATACATCGTCGGGAAAAACACAATACATACAGCGAAGAACGAGAAAGTGCAAATTCAGGCCATTCCAACAAAAGGAAAAGATATGTGATAGAAAGAAAGGGTTAGAGGTAATAGATGAGGTAAGGGGGGAGGCGGGCGAGGGGGGGGGAGGAGGGGGAGGAGGAGGAGGAGGAGGAGGAGGAGGAGGAGGAGGAGGAGGAGGAGGAGGAGGAGGAGAGGAGGAGGAGGAGGAGGGGAGGAGGAGGAGAAGGAAAGAGGAGGGAGGAGAGGAGGAGGAGGGAGGAGGAGGGGAGGAGGAGGAGGAGGAGGGGGGAGCGAGGAGGAGGAGGGGAGAGGAGAGGGGAGGTGGAGGAGAAAGGAGAGGAGGGGAGAGTCGAGGAGCAAGGAGGAGGGGAGAGGGAGGAGGAGGGAGGGGAGGAAGGGGAGGAGGAGGGAGAAGGAGGAGGAGAGGAGGAGGAGGAGGAGGTGGGGGAGGAGGAGGAGGAGGAGGAGGAGGAGGAGGAGGAGGAGGAGGAGGAAGAGGAGGAGGAAGAGGAGGAGGAGGAGGAGGAATGGGGGGGTGAGGTCCACTGGAGGAAGGAGGAAGTGGGATGGAAATCAAAATGGAAGAGTAAAAGGGGAAGACAGAGATGGATATGGAGGACCAGATGGGATGGGAAGGACGAAAGGTGGAAATCGAAACGGAGGAGGACACGGAAGGGGACAGACAAACCATAAGAAATGGAAACTATGAACGAGACGTGCATGGAGATGAAAAGGGAGACGGGGATGAGGAAGTGGGTTAGCCTGAAAGAAAGAAAAAATCGAAAGAAAAGAAAAGAGAGAGAAAATAAAATTAGGAAGGAAAGAGAGAGCGAGCCCGTGTAAACATCGGCCCCGCCCTGGTACCGTAAGAGGGGGGCAAGGAGCCTTTTATACTCCATCATTGTTATTAGACGCTCGTGTTTGTAGAGGACAAATACAGCCGCGTCTCGTAACTTTCTCATTACCATGATTAGCTCTCCTCCGATCACGAAGAACAGGGCAGCGCGTGCACGGCCGGCGTACCGCTCGCATCAATGACAGCGCCAGGACTCCTTTCAATGGAGCTTTTATTATGATTTCTCAGATATTTATCAAAGAAACTGAAGTCAACAGACACTTTATCATCATAAATCTTATCTATATAATCAAAAAGTTAATAATAAAACACCGTCTTTCCGGAAAAAAATCTTAAAGTTTTCCGAAACCTATAAACCCTACGAACGGTCCGGAAAAAATAAGCAATAAACGACCGATTCCAAACCTAGCTGACAACAAAACATCAACAAAAACAAAAAGGAAGCACTCGTTTAATGGCTTCAGACGGAAATTCCTTGCAACCCATTTAAACGCTCCCTTTAAACGTTTCCCCGAACTCAGCGTAATAGCTTCAGGGGAAGTCCTACGGCGGGTTTCCGGAAAAGATAGAATGGAAAAATAGTGCTAAGGATACAAAGTCTACTACACTAGGAAGAATTCAGTACTGATGTATTGGGAAAACCCTCTCAAAAATGTGCAAAGGATAATTCTAAAATAATACAGGCTAAAATCCACTCAAGAAAACCCCGGGAAAACTACTACATATGCATTGTGATAATTGTACTAAACGCTCTGCGATAGTTCCACCACAAATTATGCTAAAAAAATCCTCTGAAAATATACTAGGATAATCCTGCAACCTACTTTTCCAATGTACAACCTAATCCCTGTGAAAACCACCTTGAATACAGATGAAGGCACCGACGGTGTAACCGTCACACCAAGACGTGCCTCGCCTTCTTCTGCCTCCTTTGCACCGAATGCCAATGCAAACACGTACAGCGGCGCAGCACACGGAGCGAGCGAGGCGTCCATGGCATCAGGAAATGATCGTCGAGTTATTCCCGCCGAGGACGTCGCCTTCTCCAGGCACCCTCCTCCCTGGAACGGACTGCGTAGATCTCCCTCGCCCTTCCCTTCAGATTGGATACTCAAAGTTCTCTCCCTTTGCTGGTTCCCCTCCTTGGAAAAGTGCGTGTGCGTACGGACGGACGATTGCGTTGTCTGCGAGTTTCTTCGGCGCTCCAACACGGGGAATGGGCAACGTGCGCGAAGGTCGAGGCAGGCCTTATCCTGAGCCCCCAGAGCATTATCCTAATCTCGCCACACCCTCCAGACACAATGATAGGTCAGGACCTTGCCGGCAGGCCTCGGCAGCGTCTCGCGCAGGCTATTGTGTAGGTTTTCGAGCTCGTAAAAGCGTTCTACGACCCGGTCTGCGGAGCGTGAGCGTACCTTCGCCCATGCATGCTCCTCTATCCCATGCACGTCCCCACCCCGTCCTCTTGCGCTTTCCCGGGCGCTTGCGTGGGCAACAAGGCAGGCGTTTAATGGACGAAGGACCCCAACTGGCAACAGTTATGCGGCTTCCCTGCCCTGTCGAGGTCCAGCCGAGTCATGTCCTGCGAGGTCCGGTGTCGGTCGCGGCCCGTCCGGGATCGCATATCCGACGCCGCGGGGACCCGCCGTCGTAATTTACAATGCAAATACGAAAGTGTTTTTCTTTTCTTTACTCTTTCGTGGTGGCGTGTGTGCGGGGGGGGGGGGACTTCTTGAAAGATGAGAAACGCTTTATTTTTCCACTTTTGGCTGCGAATAAAAACGATGAGTGACAAATATTATGCAAGATGTCGAACAGAGGGAACCAAGAAAGGTTAAAGAGTGGTAAGCAAAGGTGCAGCGGGTAATAAACTGACAAAGATATAAAACAGACAGATAGACAAAGGGAGGAAAGGAGAGGAAGGTGAGTTAAGGAGGGGCAGAGAGAGAGAGAGAGAGAGAGAGAGAGAGAGAGAGAGAGAGAGAGAGAGAGAGAGAGAGAGAGAGAGAGAGAGAGGAGAGGAGAGAGAGGAGAGAGAGAGGAGAGAGAGAAGAGAGCGAGAGAAGAGAGAGGGAGAGAGAGAGAAGAGAGAGCGAGAGAAGAGAGAGCGAGAGAAGAGAGAGGAGAGAGAGAGAGAGGAGAGAGAGAGGATGGAGAGAGAGAGGAAGAGGGAGGAGAGAGAAGAGAGAGAGAGAGAGAGAGAAGAGAAGAGAGAGAAGAAAGAGGAGAGACGAGAGAGAGAGAGAGAGAGAGAGAGAGGAGAGAGAGAGAGAAGAGAGAGAGGAGGGAGGAGAGGGAGAGAGAGAGAGAGAGAGAGAGAGAGAGAGAGAGAGAGAGAGAGAGAGAGAGAGAGAGAGAGAGAGAGAGAGGTGAAAACCACGAGAGGAGCAAAGACAGTGAGAGAGAGGTGAGAGGTTGGCATGGGGTAAGGGTCGGCACTCCACCGGGCGAGGCTAGTCTGGACCCAGCCACCATCCCCTGCATGATAACACGCACACAAAATACCTGTCCCCCTCCATCAAGGACACGGACTTTCGCTTCTACACTAACCGAAGGGAAAAAAATAACAATTTTCCATAGGGACTTCTCCAAACTCCAAAGCAAAAACAGACCACGGACCCACAGGCAACAAAACACGCCATTTAAAAGATCTCACAGGAACCGCAACAGTCCACCCGCCAAACTACCTACGTCCCCGCCGTAGGAAAGCGCGAGAGGACCTTTTATGCAGCTGCAACGTGCCCGGGATGCCTCCGACTCCCAACCACTTAGTTACTACTGCAGGGACAGAAAGCGTATTCACCCGGCGTCTCTCTAGGTAGATGTGCAAATCCTGACAAGCAGTAGAGCAAACCCTCCTCTGCGTCACATGGTTTCTACTAAAACAAAAAACTAAACAAAAAAATTGGAGAGGGAGTAGTGCAGATGACTCATCGATGACCCAAGAGCTGTACTTATCCAACGGTCGCGAGAACAACGGACAAAAGACGAAGCGAAAAGGAGAATGGCAGAAGGACAGAGAGAGAACGTGAGGTCAGCCACAAGTGCTGGTGCGGCAGAATGTAACGATGAAAAAAGAGGGGAAGAAAACGCAAAGGAAACACACCTGCACACAAACGAACTTACAGAAGAAAACGGCCTGAGCAAAAGCGAGCGGCGGGCAGCGCGGAGGGCGTGAGGTCGAGGAACGCCAAGTGTCCCCAAGGCGGAGGCCATCGCGGCGGTGGCGGGGCTGCTGCAGGTGTCATTAGTCACCGTCACCCGTGTTATCGGCGGGCGGGGCAGGGCTGGCCTTCGCACGCTCTTCGCCCTTCCATCTGTCGTTGCGTCATGGATACACCTTATCCTGATGTAATAATACCTATCCCAGGCGGGCGCTCAATGATGCTAGATAAACACCATCACTGAGGAGGGCGCACTGGCAACCAGCCCGAGATCCATTGTCCCGCGACGCTTACGAAATCGCGGAGCTCTGCGGCCACGCTCCGACTCTGTCAGCGACGTGCAAGTCTGTATCTTCTTCAGGGTGGTTCTTGCTGCGCGGGGAATAGAAGTCTGGTGTCTCCTCCAATGCTGATTGCATCTTCCTCCCTTAATAAAAAAAACTACTGCACTCTCATGGCATAAATAAGTAATTAAACGGACCCTTTTCCATTTGTTAAGAAGGCCATTTCTCCGCCAAACAAAATTCAACCAAAGCAAGATCCTACTGGAAAGGCAGCCAATTTTATGGGAGAAGTCGCCGCCGACGCAGCTCGCCCTTCAAACGAAACAGGCTGAGACGGCGCAGCGGAGCCTCGGCGTGTCCCCGCCACGCTGCAGGGGCGACCACACATTTTGCATGGAATTCAGGGCATTCTAATATCACTCCCTGCACGAAGAACTTGTCCCTACTTGTGGACTCTGCCAGAATCTTTATCGTTCTCCCTTTCGGAACAGCGGCAGTCCCTCCCCTAATCGAAAGCTGTGTCCGGCGAAGTATCCTGGTCGCGAGGCCTGGGTTCCTCGGGTCTCAGGTCCCGGCCTGGATCTGCCCACCCGCCGCCGAGCGCAGCCCGGCTGTTGCATCAGCAGCAGATGTGTCTCGTGATCAGCAGCGGTCTAAAACTAAAAATAGTAGTGACGACGGAGGGCGGCGGCCGCACCGACAACCTCAACCGACCAACGCCGCCACCTGCATGGAGGGGCGCTCTCACCAAGCCACGCAAGACTCACCCAAACTAAAAAAGAATAAAAATAGCTTTGCTTCCACGGGCCACCTCGCTAACAATTCTGCTCCCCGCCTCTCCTCTCCTCTCTCCTCCCGCGATCCCTCTCCCCCACAAAATTTTATCACCTCGAAGAATAAGCCCGACGTTTACGACTGTAAACTAAAAACAAACATCTCTAAATCTCCGAGAACAGGTAAGCATCAACACCAAGGTTTTGTGTCGCTAACCAAGCATCCAGCACGAGGCCGCAGCAACATAGCAACAGCCGAGAAGGCATCCGACGTGACCGCTAGAATCCGTCGCTCCGATTATCAGATAGAATCATTAAGCAGGATATTCACACGTCCTCCCGCGCACGTCAGTGACCCTTACCAGACACTAAACCTTTACATTTACAAATAAAATTCCAGCTTTTATCTTTTTATCGCTATTAAACAACTGTAAGAGATGAAAAAATCTGACCAAGAGATGCAAGAGGCACACAGCGTGAGGGTGCACTTAGCGGCCATCTGCGCCGCGCTCCGCCCTGGCTTCGTTTCCCGCAATGAACTGTGGCGATGCCTCGCCTGCCGCCCTTAGCTGACGTTAATGACACCGGACGGCGGGGACCTGCCCTGGACGCTGCCCGTCATTAGCAACGGCGCGGCCGCGGCTGACTGCCACTCGCAGAATCATGTCCGTCTGTCTCTGTCGCTCTCTCTCCCTTTCCGTGTGGGGGAGGGAGAACGAGATAAACGAGAAGAGAAGAGAAGAGAAGAGAAGAGGAGAGAGAGAGAGAGAGAGAGAGAGAGAGAGAGAGAGAGAGAGAGAGAGAGAGAGAGAGAGAGAGAGAGAGGGGGGGGGGGAGTTAGATAAAAACTTCAGCCTAAAAATGCAGTACATTCACTCACTAGCATCATCCAATTACACGGCAAAAGAAAAAGAAAAAGAAATAATAAAAATGAAAAAAACTCGCTAACTTTTGACAACCTTGGTCATACTTCATTCACGGACCACAGGCCCTTAATTCATTCACAAAATCTAATCAATGAACCATGTTTACACGGCGGGAGAGATCTGGGACGGCTGCGGTTCGGGGGCGAGGCGAGGCGTAACAGGGTCGGCGGCGGAGGCGGTGGTGGGCGGCGGGAGGAGGAGGAGGCAAGCTCGAGGATTTCCAGGCGCACAGCGACTAATTCCCCACAAGACCGCCCGGTCCATCCAGTGCCACCGCCCCGGGGGCACTCCACGCAACAACAGACAGACAGAGCAGGACGTTTTCAGGACATTTCATTCCCCGCGGGCATTTCGTTTGTTAAGCCAGACGAAGGACATAATGATAAGCTTAACTCACACCACAGGAGAGATAATACAGCCTGCCCGAGGGCGTGGCACAAAGCCTGGGGGAGGGGGTGCTGGTGTAAGAGGCGCAGGAGGCAGAGGAGATGGCGTGAGTCTAGGCGTGCGGGCGTGTCCTATACTAAGGATAGCAACACCAACACGCAAAGCCTGGTAACCACGGGCAACACGAACATGAGGGTATAAGCTTGTTTTTAGACAATGGAAGGAGAGAAGGGAGAGAGGAAAGACAAAGAGAGAGGGAGATACGGCGCAAACGTACAAAAAATATGAGTAATTAGAGAGAGATAGGCAGAGTTTATTACCCGCTCTGTACCACTATCCTTAGCACTATCCTTAGACCCGAGTGGCCCCAAATCGAGCCCTGCGAAGACGTGCCCTTGTCTCCATAGCAGTAGGCGAAGAGAACTAGGCGTCGTGTTGGGCGTGGTGGGCGTCTACGCCGCCGGGCTGCCCACTACACTTACCTCAGGGACTCATTCAATGACACACGCACACGAATACTTACATGCATATACAGACAAGTGAATATATGTACATGTCATATATTCCTCTGTCTTCTACCCCCCCCCCCTCTCTCTCTCTCTCTCTCTCTCTCTCTCTCTCTCTCTCTCTCTCTCTCTCTCTCTCTCTCTCTCTCTCTCTCTCTCTCTCTCTGTATGTGTGTGTGTTTTTTCTCTATGTCAGTGCGTGTCCGTCTCTGTCTCTGTCTCCCTGTTTCTGTCTCTGTCTCTGTCTCTGTCTCTCTGTGTCTTTTTCTCTTTATCTCTCTGTCTCTGTCTCTCTTTCTCCCTCCCTCCCCGCATTCACACGCGCGCGCGCACACCCGGGCAGTCCTTCCTTCCCCCTGCCAAGGTATCACAAAATTATACTTCTACTCTAGGTCATGAAGGACTCGATGGGCCCACGTAAACTATGTTAGGCCTAAATCTTCTGCTACTTGATATTTGTCCAGATTCGGGAGGATCGTATAAACCTAACCTGCTCCACGAGATGATTTTAAAAGATAAATGAATGAAAGAAAGCCATAGAACTTACGTACGTACATACATACACACATACGAATCAGACTCCTCCTTATCCTTGCCCTTCCTACCACTCCTTTCTTGACCAGTGTCGCTCAGGAAAGCGCGATGATTTCTTGGCGCAATGAATACGCAATGTGCTTGACCCTCGGAAAGAAAGGGAGAGGAAGGGAAGGGTTGGGGAAGGGAAGGGTTGGGGAAGGGAAGGGGAGGGGAGGGGAGGGGAGGGGGAGGGGAAGAGGAGGGGAGGGGAGGGAAGGTGAGGAGAGGGAAGGGAAGGTGAGTAGAGGAGAGGAGGGGGAGGGAGGTGATCGGAAAAACATGCGGTCGACAATACTGGCTGCGGACGAGCGGTCACGCCTGCGGTGAGCGGGCGGGCGGGCGGGGGACAGGAGGACAGCGCCAGGATAACGTATCACTTTCACCCGCGCTCAAGCAAGCCACGTGAAACCTACCTGCCTCCCCTCCCCCTCCCCTTCTTCGCCTCCTCCCTTCCTCTTCCCCCAAATGAACTTCCTGGGGAGAGGGGGCGATGTTTGGTAGCTGGATAGGGGTGGGGGGAGATGAGGGAGGAGTAGAGGGAGCTATTATCCTGCAGTCTCGTGTCCAGGACTGGGAAGGGATGGCGAAGGCCCCTCGGGACGCGCTCGTCCTTTCAGAGATCCGTTTGTCTTTGTCAGAGGAACAGAAGATGAAAGGTGAACAGCGAGGAGGAGGAATAAAGAAAAGGTGGAAGAGGAGCCGAAGGAGAAAAAGAAGTAGGAGGGGTGGAAAAAGAGGAAAGAGAAGAGGAGGAGGAGGAGGAGGAGGAGGAGGAGGAGGAGGAGGAGGAGGAGGAGGAGGAGGAGGAGGAGGAGGAGGAGGAGGAGGAGGAGGAGGAGGAGGGAGACGACAGCGACGAGGAAGAGACTGCAGACTGCGTAAAAAAGGTCGGCGGTGGATTAAGACAGACGAGTGGAAGGCGTCCATGAGAATCCCACTATATCGCTCCCCTTCCTGGAGGGTCCGGCCACGCCCCTATACATCACATCGTCCCGTCACCGCTGCCGCTGCCCCTCGCCGCGCCAAAAACCGAAACACCGGCGCCGAGGTCACCTCCTCACGGCTCATTCTCCCCCTTTCCTTCCTCCTTACACCTCATTATCTTCCTCTCTGCCTTCCCCCTTCCGCCTCATTCTCCCTTTCCTCACAATGCCCCATTCTCCTCCTCTCCCTCCTTCCCCCACCTCTCCTCCCTCGGCCCCGCGTGTCCCTCGGCCGCCGTTCCGAACGGGTAGAAGGAGCGTGCGCCTTTTGCGCCGTCCTTATCGTCATCCGCATCGCGGCGCGACGGACTAAATTTAGCTCGATAATATATGCAGGGATAAAGGGGGCGGGGACGGCGTAGGCTCTGACACCAGCAATATCCCCGTTTCAGCATAAGGGACGTATAAATTAATACGTAATAGACTCATGCATAATAAACACGTTTAATAACCTCCGATCGCATTTGCATACTTCGAGAGTTACAAAGTCGTCGCTCCGCATGAAAACAAAGCATGCACGGTATATTTCATAACACAAACGCGCATAATTCTGCATAGCCAAAGCTCTATCGACTCGCGTTAAAAGCAGACAATTAATAACAGACCGAGAACCGTGCGTGAAGTGGCATGAGATGCCTCTCCCCTTGGCCTTCCCCTCCCCCTCCCTTCCGTTCGGCTCACCTGCCTTCTCAGTCCTCTTCCACTCCCTTCACTTCCCTTCTCCTTCCCTTCCTTACTTTACCCTCCTCTCCCTTAGTCTGGCTTGGCCCCTTCTCCCTCTTTCCCATCCGCCCTGCTCCCCCCTTACCTCCTTCCCCCTCTGCCCCTCCCCCTCCCCCTCGAAGCTCCTCACACACGAGCAAAAACTTGCCCGGGACCGCGTCACGTGGCCGGCGCTCCTCGGAGGCAGCCGCCCCGGCACACAGCGCCGAACGATCCCTCGGCGCGCTCACGACGGCGGCGACGACAGCGAAGAGTAAGGGAAGAAGGGCAAATTAGGAGGAACAAAGAAACAGGCTGTCGCAAGATCAATGAAGACGTTATTCCTATCATATCTCCCATCCCTTTCTTCTCTTCTCTTCTATCATTATGTCACTTCTTTTCTTCTTCATCTCTTTCCCTCCCTCCGCTACTAGCCTTTTCCTCCCCAAGCACCTATTCCCACCCTCCTTCACCCCTCCTTCCTCCTCCCTCCCTCCCTAACCACCCCTTCCTCCTCTCCCAAGCACCTTTATCCCTCTTTCCCTGGCTTCCCTCCCCCTCCCTCCCTGGCCTCCGCGATTACGCCCTAGTCTTTTACAACGACGACATTAATTAACCTGCTCGTGCATCCCAGCCTCGAATCAGTGTCCTCGCTAATTACCTCTCCTCACTAATTAAGCGTTGTTCCTCGTCTGTAAATGATGCAGTTTTTTATATCTTTATTTGATCTTTTTTGCTTCCCGTTTGCAGAGGGAGAGAAAAAGGCGCTGCTGTGTAAAAGGGGCGTGGGGCTGCGCTGCTAGCCTCGACTCTGGCATTCTGCACGCCCTTTGCAGCAACAGAAATCCGCTGGGGGGAGGGGGCACAACACATGCGCAGCAGCAGCAGTAGCAAGAGTAGCAGCAGGAGGAGGAAGAAAAAGAAATGCAAGCTGCAAGGTCACGAGCCGCAAGGTCATCCCAACCACGGCTGAGCAACATATCTATCGACTGCAAATAACAGACAAACAGGAAAAAGTAAGTGAAGACTAAAATAACAAGCAGAATAAAACAGGTCAGAAGACCGTAAAACACGTCAGACAAACACGAATCTACCATGATGTGAGGAGCAGCGAGACTGCAGTGGTGCATCCGTCACACTACATTTTTTTCTTTTTTCTTTCCTTTTAAGCACACAGATACAGACACAGAACAGACAGACAGACAGACAGACAGACAGACAGACATGACTGACAGACGCATACACACAAAAAAGATCCACATCTTTTCCTGCCTACCTCCATCGTTACCTCTATTACCACCTTCCTTCCTTCCTTCCCCTTCCCCTCCCCTACCCCCACCCCAGCACCCCCGCCGCCAGCAGAGCGAGCGTGCTGGAAGAGGCCGGGCGCATCACGCACACCCACAGAGGAGACTAAGTATGATCAAACACGGCTGACCTTTCCCACCTGCGCCGAGCGATGTGCTGCGATCGCAACAGCCCACGACGGACAAGAGTGCTGCTACGTTCAGAAAAAAATAGATGGGGGAGGAGGGGGAGGGAACGGAAAGCAAGCGAAAAGAAAAACAAGGAAACGAGGAAGGGCGAACGTTTACGAACCATAGGAAGTAAGGAAAGCACAGAAAAAATAATGAAATTCATCTTGGTCACTTAGAATGAGTTACGTTTTACTGACAATGCGGAAGAAAAACCTCAAGAGCGAATGCCAGAAAAACAAAATCTTCCCGGGAGTGCCATAAAAGAGGCATCTGAGCACCCCCCTCCCTCTCTTTCTTACCCCCCCCCCCCCGATGCCACCCTGAACCGAAGCGTTGCTCTCTCGTCACGACAACAGCCTGGCAAAGGGCATGTCGCAGTAAACCGGCATGGCAGCAGCGTATAACGGGGGAGGGAGGCAGAGAGAGGGGAAGAAGGGGAAGGGGAAGGGGAGTTAGGGAACGAAATGGAGGAGGAAGAAGAGGAGGAGGAGGAGGAGGAAAATGAGAAATTGTAGGAGGAAGAAGAGGAGGAAAGTAGTGGTGGTGGTGGTGGTGGTGGTGGTGGTGGTGGTGGTGGTGGTGGTGGTGGTGGTGGTGGTGGTGGTGGTGGTGGTGGTGGTGGTGGTGGTGGTGGTGGTGGTGGTGGTGGTGGTGGTGGTGGTGGTGGTGGTGGTGGTGGTGGTGGTGGTGGTGGTGGTGGTGGTGGTGGTGGTGGTGGTGGTGGTGGTGGATGAAGAAGGAGAAGGAGAAAGAGAAGTAGAAGTAGAAGAAGAAGAAAAAAGAAGAAGAAGAAGAAGGATGAGAAGGAGGAGGAGTAAGAGGATGAGGAGGAGAAGGAATAGAAGGAGGAGAAGAAAAAGAAGCAAATACGGAAGACTGCACGGTTAAAAGCCAGATCTCACGTGACACTGCACTTTGGCCCCGCGTTACGTCACACGCGAGCGGAGAGTACCGTTAGTTATCTTACAAGGCCTGGGCCAAAGGCAAGGCAATGCCAGAGCTCCGCCAGCTCAGTGCCAATGCCAAGTGACGTCATGACAGAAGGCATTACGGGGAAGAAACAACAACAACGACACATAACATAGAAGCCGAACCGTCAGCAGTCTTGACCCGCCACGCACGCGGAAGGCCGCTACTCCCGACTACGGCGAAGGACGACCGCTGGCTGCCGCTACGCTGCCGGAAAGCTTATTAAGAACCGAACTCCCTTCCTGAACCTCTGGGATATCCCTCCGCTAGCAGATTTCCTTCGTTTTCTTCCCTTCATTCCTTCCCTACATCTACCCATCTCCCCATCCCTTCCTCCCCATACACCTTCCCTCCCTTCCTTCCCACCTATCCGCCTTCCCTCCCTGCCTCCCTCCTTCCCTGCCTTTCTCCTCCCCACTCACTTTCCTTCCCTCCCTTCCTCTCTCCCCACCCACCTTCCCACCCTCCCTCTCCGTCCCTCCCTAAACACATAATAAGATGCGCTTATCACGCCTCCCTGCGAAACCTCCGTAGACTCCCTGAAAAGGGTTTAAGGTAGACGCGAGGAGCCGACCACCTAAAACGAGAGACCGAGATCGCGCTCTTCCGCCCCGAGATAATCGGCTTAGCTTGAACTGTGCCCAAAGAACGCCCAACATCGCCTCCACGCACACAACGGACGCAGCAGCTGGACAAAGCGCGTGACGTCAAAGCCAGCGTTTCACTTTCGTTCGTCTGTCCGCCTTCAGGAGCGGCGTCGTCCCTTTGTCGCGCTAGAGGCACGACTGCAGTGACTCCCGCAAATGTCAACAGATAATATGCGACAACGACGACCTCTGGTATTGGTACTACCCTTTGCTAATCAGATAAAGGTATGCCAAACACGGTTTACAGGTAGCAAGCATACAGGAGGTACGACTATCACTACTACTGCCAGCTAGTAAATCAAAGGTATAACTAATACCACCAAAAAGAGGGAACTACAACAGGCACTTCTAAAACTAGCTAGCAGATGAAAGACACGACTACAACGCATCAGTTTAGCAGTGATTAGTGATTTACTACCAGTTACGTTTTCGGACCATAAAACGGGGAAAAAGAGCGAGAAGGGGAGAAAAAATGGCATAAGACACCCCAGTGTGTCGTAATGGGCAGGTGAAGGCTGACAGGTATCCCTCACCCCTCTTCCTCCCCTGCCCCTGCCCCCTTCCTCTATCCTCCCGTTCCCCTGCCTTATCAGAACAACAAACAAAACGAGAAAAACGAATGTCAACCTTCCTCCCTCAGCCCAGGCTAATTCTAGCAGCCCATTACGTCATGTCCAAGTCCGTTCGAAATGAAGGAAATGACAGGATTTTTTCGTAGTGGACGCGATGAATTTACTGTTATATCAAAGAAGGGAGAGAAGGACGAACGGGAGAAAGAGGGGGGGGGGGGCGAACGGGGGATATGAGGAGGTGAGGGAGGAAGCGCTTATCGTCCTGGCACTGAGCCAAGGGCAATGAAGCTTGCAATGAAAAACTGAATGTTTACCAGCAACAAAGTAGCGCCAATTCGTAATGTGGACGGTTGATAATGCGTTTCAAATCGCTTTCACTATCAGTCGGGACGAAGGCTGACATCTTACCATATCAACATCAACGGCAAACAGATGTCACACTATGAACACTACAATAATGATAATAATGTCAATGATATCGATAAAAAAGGGCAGTTCTAAAGAAAAAAGAGGAAAAAACATCAACGAAAAGAATGGCAACCTAAACCATTTCAACTCCACTTCAACGACTACCAGCCTACCCGGAAGCGTAAGTCAAAGAAGACAATGAAGAAAATGGGGAAATAGGGTGGCACTCTATGCCTCCTGTTACTCTCATTAGTTAAAAGGTGGCATCAGCAGGACGGGCAGGTGCAAAATGGGGGGTGGGGGGGGGGAGGGAGGGAGGGAGGGAGGGAGGGAGGGAGGGAGGGAGGGAGGGAGGGAGGGAGGGGGGAACCAGGATGGAGGGGAGGGTGGGTCTGAGGATAGGAAGTGGCGATGAATGAGGGAGAAAAGGGTTTGCCACTTAGGGGGAGAAAACGGAAAAACACGCAAGGGTAGAGACGCTTTAGCCGTGACAAACGACAGAGACAAACAATCGATTCGTCCTCAATAAATGAAGATCTAACCATAATTTGTTTATCATTACTTTCTTTCCATTTATTATTTTAATCTAGTTTCAACTTCAACATCACCTACTTCCAAAGGTCTGCCATCCACACAGCATGCACCACGACAGCTGTGGGTGGAGCGCTGTGGGTGTGGGAAGACGGGGTGGTAAGGTGGAGAAAGGTAAGACGTCACGCCCACAACCGGTTCTTACACAGCCAAGCGTGAAAAATACATATACTTCCCACCATCTAATACACTTTCTTATGCACTGAATTAATATTAAAATGATCCAACGGAAGGGAAGTGAGAGAACGATTAGGTTCGTCCAACGTTACTTCGCCTGAGACACTCTGTGTCCAGTCGTGGGACACGTGTATCTCTGTTTAAGGAGGAACAAGCAAAAAGATGGCGAGGGCGAACGTGTGATGCTCCTGCTTCGATGAATTATGTTTTCTTTAATGAATTTGGTATCGACATATTAACTCTCGATAGAATTAGAATCTTAATGAACGTGACTCTAAGATCTGCAATCTTTACGAGTCTGACCTCGACCGAACATGCACCTGATTGTAAGCACTGTACATTACCTCTTCTCCAGCGCTATTCTCGGCACTGTTGTCACTGTTGCTCGAGCTCTGCGCCCTTTGCATGAGGTACCTGAGCCTGACCGAGGGCTTGATGGGGCAGCCGTCGGGCGGCGCCCCATCCTCACTCTCCAGCAAGGGCCGCACGACACGGAACGTTTCCTTACGAATGAGCCGCGACCCCGAGCGGGGGCGAGGCTTGTCCACACTCAGGCTGCCCACCAGCGCCTTGGGGCCCTTGGTCACGCTGGGGAGCGTGGCTGTCTTTCTCGGGGGCGCCATGTTGTGCATGGGGCCCATGGCAATACTGATGGTGGTGGACTTGACGGCGTGGGCCTGGTTCTTGCCTACATCCCGCCCTTTGCGATGTGCGCCGCCCAGGCCGTGATTGTCAGCGCCGCCGACGTGAACGCGACTCCTGTGTTTCTGGTTCTCCTTGTTACTAGTGTTTGTCGCGGGGCTGCGGCCGATGCTCACGGTGGCGGCAGAGGCGGGGGAGGGGGCGGGCGGCGCGGCGACGCTGCTGTCTGTCTTGCTGTCGCTTTTCTGATGTTTCTTGGGCCTCAGCATAGACATGCGCGACGACGTGAGCTTCTTGATGGGTTTGATGATGTGCTGCTGCGCCGGGTTGTTGTAGCGGTTGATGAGCACCGCCACCGTGCCCTGCTTCTTGTTGCACTTGATGGACTTGACGCGGCCGCGTTTCGGACTCGCCTTCTTCTCCACGTCCGAATCCTCGCACGTGGAGTACCCACTGTGCCTTCGGCCGCCACTGCCGGCGCCCGCCTTGGGGCTGCTGCCGGGGACATGACTAGTTGCGCTGACGGCCTTGCCTCGAAGAGCCGGCGAGGGCTCTGTGTGGGCGCTAAGCCTCTGCTGCGCCGTGGCCTGGGCGTGCAGGTGCTGGTGCGGGGAGAACCCCCCCGCGGCGGCACGTGAATGTTTGCTCCCGCTCCCGTGACTACTATGCACCGCACAACCACTGTTATAATTAATACACTCACTGCACTCATTCACATTCTGCGAGCGAGGCGTGTTGTTATATCCACTTATCACATTGTCGACACCTGAGTTGTTCAATACTCCACTGGCAGACACACCGCCGTGTCCTCTTAAGTTCCTCAAGTTCATATTTACAGTGTTATTATTTACACATGTACCCAGGTACTGGTTCTCCCCAGGGCAGCCATGGGAGCCCCTGCCCTTCCCCCCTGACGTCGGCGTCTCGTAGGACGACCCACTGACACCCGACGAGGACGAGTCCGTCGACATCTTGCGCCCGTCGTCGAGGCCGCAGCCGAGCTCGGGCTCACTCTCCGCGCCCGACGTGTATCGCTTCTCGCGCCCCCTGCCCTGAGAGGCCCTCATGCCAGGGCGCGCTGAGGGCGGCTTCTTCTTGGCCACAGGGGGCGTGCGCAGCATGTTGGAGCCAGGAAGCAACCTGGCAGTCAGGGCGGACAGCACATCAGGCTTGAACTTGCTGCCCGAGGCTGCGTGCTTGGGCTTGGTCGTCTCCAGGGTGTGTCCGTGGTGGGCGCGGAGGTGGTGGCGGGGGTCGTGCGCCCGAGGGAGGGTATTGCTGGGGGGCGGCTGCGATATACCCCTCGGCGCGCGCGACCGGTCGCCGCTGAGGGGAGGTAGGTCTCGGGCCTGCGAGCGGTTGGTTCGGTCGCGCCCCCGAGGAAGCCCCAGGGACTCGCGCGGCGTCCTGACGGGGCTGGAGTCCCGAGCCCTTTTGTCATTCTCCTGGCGGCTCCGACTCATGTCCCGAGGGCGGCTCGCGTGACGACCTCGCTGCTGACTGCTGTCCCGCTCGCGCGCGGCGCTACTGTCCCTTATTCGCGGATGGTCAGGCTCGCGCGCGCAGCTGTTGTCACGTGCGCGAAGGGGATGCTGCTCGCTGGACCGCCGCTCCTTGCTGGGGCTGCCCGTCCGCTTCCGGCTCTTGCTCCGGTGGGGGCGCACGGGCGGCGAAACCATTACGTTCTCCTTCTGCTGCGTCATATCTGGGTGGGGCAGCTGGTGCCACTCGGCGCTGGGGGCGCCAGACTTGGCGAGGCACACCAGGGGGTCCTGGGCGACGTTGTTGTTGTTGAGGAGGTCGTCCCTCAGGTCAGGCAGCTGGCTGGTGTTGACGAAGGTGCGCACGTGGCCCCCTCCGCACACCAGGGCGCCGGAGGGTGAGGCCACCGCCAGCTGCTGCTGCTGCTGCTGCCCGGGGTTGTTGAAAAGCGACGAATCCTTTAGAGGTGATCGCTTGCCCGAGCGCGGCGCTGGAGACCGGCCGAAGGTCACGTGATCCAGGACCGAGGGCACGGTGTCGCCAAGCTTCTCCTGTAGGCGACGCATGAGTTGCAGCAACCTGCGCGAAGGTGTGACTCCTGCTAACTCCCGCCAGGCATCTCTCAGGTCAAACACTCCCGCACGTCCACTGCTGCCACTCGGAGGCTGCTCGCCCGACCCTCCGCGGGGCGGCCGCCGCCTCTTGCTTCTTCGGCTGAAGGTGCCACTCCCGAGCCCAGCACCTTCGTCGTCTTGCACCTCGGCGTCCTCGCCCTCCTGCAATTTGCGAGCGAAATCGGCCAAAATGTTCTTGTTGAGGATGTCCAGTTGGCGCAACGTCTCAGTGTTAAGCTCTCCGGGCAAGCGCGGCGAGGGCGGCGGCGAGGGGCTGCTGCTGCCAGGCGAAGGCCCTCCAGAAGGCTGCTCCCCACCTCCAAACGAGGAGGACGTCCACAGACCGCTGTCGGAGGACTGGTCGGAGAGTGGCGGGGTGGGCGGCGGCGAGGCGGAGCGGCGCGAAGGTCCTCCCGGCACGGCGGAGCTACACACACTGAGGGCCCCGTTAGCGCGTGGCCTCGACTCGCTCCTGTCCTGGCTGGTGCCGTCGCGGGCTCCTCCCCCGCCGCCATCCTGCGCCTCGCCCGACGCTACCTCGCAGGACGCCGTCGCCTCTACAGGCAGGCACACGGTGTAGGGCATGGGGAACAGAAACAGCGTCTGGGAGGTGATGAGGGGGCGGCCTGCGGTCGTCATGGTGGGGAAGAGGAGGGGGACACGAAGGGGGTTGCCACGGCGTCGAGAAGTATCACAAAGCGTGTCGCTTAATCACCGTCGAAGCAGATCCCGAAGATGCAGTCACGCATGTCATCGTCGCAGTCGCCAAGCACAAATCCAGCCCGAAATAAGGGGCGGAGCACGTGTCTCCACCACGGGGAAGGGTTGAGGGACGGGGAGGGGGTGGGGGTCAGCAAGCGGCCTTGAGATGTCCCTACACGGAAGTTGCGAGGAGTAAATGTGAGGAGGGAAGGAATGGAGGGAAGGGAGGGAATGAGAAGGGGGAGCTTGGAACTTCGTAGACACTTCTCCCTTTTATGCTAAGCTGTCGGCATTAAGTGTTTAAGGACTAGCTGCATCGCCGGCAGTCCTCCGCTCCTCGCCGGCGCTGCAACCGCTCGCAACCTCCGTTTCTCTTCCAGTTACTATACACTATTTCCTCTTATCAAGTCCAGTTACAGCTCTGAAATGGCTTCACACTTGCATACACCTTTTTCCCGGTTCTTACTGCGAAGAGTGCGAAGCATTTGCAATCAGCACGCGTGCATTACTGCAGCTTCCTGGTCCGTGATCCCTTCGTTCTCGCGTTATGTGCGTGGGAATGACCAAGGTTCTCTCCCTGCACACGCCCGCTATCACCGCGCCTAACAATAATGAGATCCACGATTTTTATGGTTCGTTAAATACCTGTAAAAGCAGAGACATTTTAGGGTGCCGTAAGCGAAGAGCATGGAAAGGGGATGGCGATGATGGTGTTAAGGAGGAGGAGGAGGAGGAAAAGGAAGACCAAGAAGAAAACAGTTTGCAGTGCCAACAAACACTTCCTGTAGCAGAGCAGATGATGTTGGTGAGTGAGCCGAAATG
>NC_051423.1:24767713-24780213 GCF_015228065.2 Penaeus monodon | reverse complement strand
TACTGAGCTGGATTAGAATATATCTATCGAACACATCTGCAAGCATCTTGTTCACGGGAGTGAGAAGTTCCACTTCACAGTCTTTTGAACTTGGGACGCCACAGGGAGGAGTTCTCAGCCCTATGCTGTTCAATTTCCTCATGCACAAACAAACATAAACGAGAGCCCGCCCAGCACGAGAACTTCCCTCTCCGTGAGAAAAGTCCCAGACCCGCGCGTGTATTCGCTGCTTCATATGGCACTCTTACGCCAGAATGCCAGGAGGAGGGCCATGCCGGGGGGAATATGCTAATAACACCCGGGCGACCACCAAGACGAGCTAACGACCCTCATGCCATAACGCAGTGAGGCCCTGACCTACACTCTATGCGCCGTATCAACGACGTCACGTAAACACAACCAGCCGAAGCTAAGACGTCACACGACCTTCCCCCACTCTCGTTTCTCGTGCGTTACGATTCATCTACGCAGTTTCTTCTCCTCTCTTCTCCTCTCAAGACACTTCATCGCTGTCTCCCGCCTCCCCGCGCGACGATTTGAATAGTGTCCTTAGCTCGCCGGGGCACAGGGCGGGAAGCTGAACTTTCGATCGAGCGCTTTGGAATAACAATGGCGCCGCTCCCGGATGGGGCCGAGTACATGCTCACTTTACACGCTATATATTTACACGATATATATTCTCTTCGGCATTTGTTCTACCACAAAAAAAGCTAACAACGATAATAATAGCAAACATCATAATAATAATAATAAAGGCAATCGTAGTATTATTGAGAAGAAAATTAAGACAAATGTAAATACACAAAATATAAGTAAATTTAGGGGAGACATGACGAGAACGCAAACGCCTCCCGCAAACCTCCCCCTCCCTCCCCAACACCCACTACACTATCCCACCCCCTCGGTGAACCCTCTCCCGAAGGACGCTGGAGCAGGTTAAGGGCACGGGGCGACGGGGCGCTGAAACAAAACGAAATGTTTCCCGAACCGCGCTCGAACCAACCCCCATACCCCTAACCAAGCACAGGACGCAACTTTGCTTATCCCCCTCCCCCTCCTCGCCGCCCGGGGCACGCCCTCAAACACAAGCCGACGCCGGCCCAAAGCCACTCAAATCATGCATGTTTCTCCGTGGGCAGAACTACCCATAACAAGTCATGGCTGACTGCAAGTTGCGCACGATAGCATTTCGAGCCATGCCGGAGATCACTTATTCTTTATAATAATCAGCTGACTGAAACTAATAACTATGCTCTTTTTTATGATCAATACCAAGTTAAGAAACAAATCGGCAAGGAACTAACTGAATACCAAAATTCCAAGTGAATAAATTCAGTAAATGAATAACAGGTAAATAATCAAGTCAGCATGTAAACAAATAAACCACATAACAAAAAGACTAAACAAACAACCAATAAAAAAAATCAACGAAAACCTCTAATCTATACTGTATTCCAACACTTTCTTCCGAGAACTTTCATTAGCCAATCTTACAGGATAAATCTAGTCCGAGGCAGCAGTAAGGTGGCCCTCATTAGCAAATGGGAAACTAACCACGGAATCAGAGAGAGAATGAGGAAGCATGAGAGAGAGAGAGAGAGAGAGAGAGAGAGAGAGAGAGGAGAGAGAGAGAGAGAGAGAGAGAGAGAGAGAGAGAGAGGGGGAGAGAGAGGAGAGAGAGAGAGGAGAGGAGAGAGAGAGAGGAGAGAGAGGAGAGAGAGAGAGAGAGAGAGAGAGAGAGAGAGAGAGAGAGAGAGAGAGAGAGAGAGAGGGGAGAGAGGAGGGAGAGAGGAGAGAGAGGAGAGAGAGAGGAGAGAGAGAGAGAGAGGGAGGAGAGAGAGGAGAGGAGAGAGAGAGGAGAGGAGAGGAGAGAGAGAGAGAGAGAGGAGAGAGGAGAGGAGAGGAGAGAGAGAGAGAGAGGAGAGAGAGAGGAGAGGAGAGGAGAGAGAGAGGAGGAGAGGAGAGAGAGAGAGAGAACAAAGAACCCGCTAATGAATCCCCACAGAAGTGTATGCGACGCCATCCGATGAACTCATAAAAAATCCCGCTCGGTGTCTCGTGACCTTTGCTGACCTCGCACAACTCTGCAGTGACAGCTCTACTTCCAACCACCTACACAGGTGTAACGGATCATTCAGAAAGAAAAAATGGAAAGAAACAATGATAATAATGACAACATGAATAAGTGCAATCATAAAATTACAACATCAATAACAAATTAAAATGATATCGAGAACAATAATAAAAATGACATCAAGAACAACAACAATAATAATGAAAACAAATACAAAACAACAAAAGAGCATCAACAACAACACATCACGCAGCCCTGCCACGACAACCCTGCCTCCGCCAACCACAACACAATAGAAAAAAAAATGCTGATATAAACCGCGTATCCTACGATTCTTCTACTGTGTGGCCCTCCCCGCGTCGCATTGTGACTGCGGTAATGGCGGGCGATGGGCGGCCTTCGTATCACGTCCACGTCCTCCCCGCCCCCCTCCGCCCTCGTTCCAATCACGCCTCATTTTGTCGCCTTCACTATGTACCCCGCGATGTGACAGGTCAATCGTGTCAGTCCCCTAATCCATCAGGAACCTACCTCGTGTATCTCTCTCACCATCCACCTATCCTTGTTCTCCTCGCCGTCTACTTATCCAACACCCGCCTCTCTATCCGCGCGCAACAAATGCTTGGGCCTCCCGAGAGGGAGCTTCGCAGGAAACCACAATGCTGGCCGTGTTACATATGCTCGCAATTATGATGATGAAGTGAGTAATGCACATGCTGTCGAGTGTCGCAATGGAGGCGGGGTTATCATACTTTTTTCTCCTTCCTTTTCCTTCCTCCCTTCCTTTATGCTTTGCCTCTTTTATTCTATGCACTACTTAATTCAACTCCTTCTTTCTTTTCTCTCTTCCCCCTCCTTCCCCGCCTCAGAAACCCGGCCGTGCCACACACTAGCCCCTACCTCCCCCTTCCCCTGGCAAGGTGGTGTGTGAGAGCGACGAGCAATTTGTATGGGGTCGTGCGGGAGGTGGCCGCCCCTTCACCTCCTGGGAAGGAAGAGGGGGAGAGGCAGGGATCATACAGGATACGCGTCCGCCGCCGCCGTGGTTTCATCCGGTTCTTAGAGAAGCTTAGGAGCTTGCCGAGAGGCCCGTATGAATAACTTTTATTACCCGTCATCATGTCATCATACATCGACGAAAGCCTGACACTCATACAAGCGCTAGATCTATACAAGTAAATACTTGTACTCATAAAGACCTTGTGCACATGTATACTTACATATACACACACAATCCAATCACTCACTCACTCTCTAATACTCTGGCTCCCTCCTGACATCCTCCTAATACCCTGGCTCCCTCCTTATATCCTGATACCCTCCCGGCTCCTTCCCTCTGTCGCTCCAATAAGGTATCTCCCGAGGCCGGCCGTGAAGGAGCCGGGGTAACCTTCCTCGGTGTGGACATGGTCTAGAGTCAACACTTCTCTCACGCTTAAACACTTCACACTCACATTCGCCATGTCACCCTACGTCACCACGCCACACCCTCACCCCGCTCCTGCTACACCTGCGCCACAACTGCTTGGCTCTAATGACAATAATTATAATGCCACCGCTAACAGCTGCCATTAAGCTACTAATCACCAGTGTCAGACGACTGCCAACAATCTGCTTGAAATCGGACGAAGGAGAATTAACAAACAAATGGTTAGCACCGAGCCAACGCCCTGACAAACATGTACACATACTCACACAAACACAGACACACGTACACGCGCACACACACACACACACACACACACACACACACACACACACACACACACACACACACACACACACACACACACACACACACACAAAATGCACAGCGCTGTATAAAATGACTAAAATTTTGCGGTTTCCGGAGCCCGCTCTCGCTCTGCAATTTCCCGAGACTTCGCCTCGCTGGAAATTGCTCCCGCAGACGATAAACACGAAATCGCCCCGGAATCGAGGTGGCATCGGGGACTGGAAGGGCTGCTGCTCCTCCCCTTCCAGTCCTCCCCTCCTGCATCTCCTCCCCTTCTTTTCCTTCTTCTTATCCCTCTCCTCCTTCTCCATTCTCCTTCTGTAAATGCCATTTTCTTTAATGAAAGACAAGAAAGTTTACAAACCGCGACTAACATAAAAATGAAACAAGAGAAAAATAACCATAAACACAACCCAATAAGAGGTGCCCGTCTTCTTCTCCCGCTAGGCTTCCAAATCCCCCCCCTCTCTTATCACATTTCTGTCAATATGTCGCACAAACACCTCCTGACCTACCCACGCCCATCCAGTCCCTCGTCTTATTACGCCACGCCCGCAAAAAAAAAAAAAAAACATTTTTATAACCAGCAGATATACACGACTAACCACTGCAATAACACACTTTTCGCAAAAACAAATGAATAAACAAACACACAATTCGATAAACACACAAGACCTCACCAAGAAAGAAAGAAATAAAGAAAGAGAAGAAGAAAGAGAACGAAAGAAAAAGAAGGAGAAAGAGAAAGAAGTAAGCAAAGAGCCAGAGAAACACCTAGGTAACATCAGGCGAAGGTCCCGCAGTATCGCACCCTCCCCCCGCGGCCCTTTTTGCACTCAACCCCCCCCCCCCTGCCGAGCGCAGTTTCCACACCATCGTTTACAAGGAACAGTTACGCACATGTAAAAAAGTTGTGGTTATTTCTTCTTTTAGAGTGGAAAGATTCAACAGAAACTCGAAACGTTTCATCTAAAGGAATATATTTTTTTCAATGCGCATAAAAAGATGCAACTACCGATCTTCGCTTCTATCCCTCTATCTCTATCTATCTATCTATCTATCTATCTATCTATCTATATATATAGAGAGAGAGAGTGAGAGATACAGAGATATAGATACAAACATCCATACACACACACACACACACACACACACACACACACACACACACACACACACACACACACACACACACACACACACACACACACACACACACACACACACACACACACACACACACTCTTATATACACCTCAAGAGGTTACTAGGTAATAGTCGATTTCACTTTTAGACTGCGTATAAATGCGTACAAGCTGACATAATAGCACCTTCACTATGGTACTTGCGGACGGGATTGCTCGGATAATAATAGGAGGCAAATATAGACAATAATCACTGGTGTATTCACACATTAAGTGGAACAACAAAGGGAAGTACAAGAAAACACTCGAATATGCCGAAGGAATATTCGTATCAACAAAGGATACTGGAACACATACTATATATGGATAAAGGTGAACCTCAACCAAATAGATACATCAAAATGCGATACAATACTAATAAACAAAAAATTAACAGATTCAAAGAGTTTTTTTCTCCACAGTTTTCAAGTCACTGCACAATTCATTTGCACCTCGACTCAGTTTCGTTTTTTTTCTTTCTGAAAGTACCTTTACATTCGGTTAAAAATAATTTCATAAGATAATACAACTCTTCAGTCAAGTTACTCAGTCACCTTTCGAACGAGAAGATGACAACACACACTCAAATGCCTGAGTGCCACAACACATGGTGGCACCGTCACTAGTTCAAGTCAGTCTTCGGTACCTCGACTCTGTGTCAGTTCGTCACCATTCGATATCAACACCAAACTAACACTCGCTAATGCATATATTGCAAGAAAATTACAAATATTCATCACTGTTCATCACTCGGAGCGAATTCAAGCGGAATGAAACGAGTTATCGGCGAGACGTACGTGCGCCACTACCGACGGTGGCGGCGCCGTGAGAACGAGTGGCTCGCAGGCACAATGGGAGGCGGAGTCTCGTGTGCGAGGGCGGGGGGGAGGGATGGGGAGTGGAGAAGGGGAAGGGGAGGGTGGCATGCGTGAATCCCCGGGGTGTATGTGAGGGAGGAACGGTAGTGGGTAAACTTCACGCCAGCCGCCACCGTTCCCCCCTGGCCTTCTTACACCCCCCCCCTCCGCCCGACGCTTACCCGCCACCAAACTTGCAATTCGGCCCACTCGGAGGCCCGGCGCGAGAGCCAAGCGGCGAACAGTACCCGGTGTCAACACCAGCGCCTGAAACAAAGGTATGGCGTGCGTAGGCCAAGTGAAAGAGGTCCTCTCTGAGGTCAACTCTCCCCCAGCCCCCACTGAGCCCAAAGCTCCGCCCAATTACCTCCGCCCGTTGACCTCGACTGGTCATCACCTTACTCCGCCGTCCCAACCGCTCGCAAGGAAACCAATGCAGCCCATGCAAGCGCCCCATTCAAAGCTTCTCATTGTGGGAGCCTTTAAACCCCTACGTATTTTAAGAGTAATTTGTCTCCCCTCTCCACAAAGGCAATCAATCTGTCCCAGTTATTAGCGGGAAAGTAGCGGGTCTTGGAGGACGCTGGCCCTGGCACTCACTATGACTGCAGGTCGCGTGTTGGCCCTACATGGCGAGACCTTCACGCGGTCCAGCCACTGCCCGATCACCCTTGATTGATCACGGCGTACCCCGTCGCACCCACGTCCCCGAAATCGAACTGGCAGAGAAGTGTCCAACAGAAAAGTCATCGAAATGCCATTATGGACAAAATTACCCCACTCAACACGAATGAACAATATTCAATCAATAGAATCCAACATTTCTGTTGCCAAAAGCTAACATCTGCTCATCTCAATGGCGGCTGCGACTGCACTGCACGATGTACGCCGCTACTTCAAATAACAGTGAAAGCAACATCTCTGAGTTACTCAATGCACTGATCTAACTGCCTGTTCCTATTCGGAGGCAGAGAACACAACGCGTCGAGAATACAGGTCATGATTCCTACTTTAGTAACCAAGGAAACGTACATTACAAGGCATGCGAACTGAGGTGAAAACAACTCGATACATCTTTTCCTTTTCACTCGGAAAAATAAGAGTAGGAATCAATACAGACTGGTTAAAGAACACGACGGGAAACCGAATTAACACTGGAACATAAGAATAACAACACGAACACGAAGTATCGACACAACAAATAGCATAATACTTATACGCCAACAACTAGGTCATGACACCAGCAAACAGTAAAGACAACTACAACAACAACAACAACAACTACAACAAGCATAGTAATAACAAAAAACAGTAACCTCGTACTCGAACCTACTTCAGCGCCCCTCGCCCCCCACCCTGACCCCCCTAGGCAGCCGGATACCGGACGCGTTGGTATCATCTGCACACGATCATACATATTCACACGCCCATAAAAGGAATAAAGTTCGGAGTGACCTACGCGGGCGGCCTTCCGGTCCAAGGTGCGCTCGACTTTTACTTTCGAGTGCCAAGCAGATCAAAGAAGCGTATGCGGGGTAAAAAGAATGAAAAAAATGTAACAACTTTAAATTACGGCAAATATAATAAATTGCAGCTCAAAACCGTTTTCTGTGGGGATAGATGGAGCGCAATGCACACTAAAAATATATAAGAATCATAAAAAATACAAACCCTTGAAACTGTAATTCACATTTGAAAACACAAAGTAAATGTAACATATTTATGTCTAAATATACATGAAACGAGACGATCATCTTCAATTTATTGAGGCTCGACCACAGCTGGTGAAGATCAAGAGAAAAGAATGAGAAAGGGGGTCGCGAGAAGTGCGGGTTGGGGGGGAAGGGAGAGAGGGAGGGAGAGGGAGGAGGGAAAGAAAGGAAAAGGAGCAAGAGAATAAAGAAGGAGAAGAGGGAGAAGGAGCCGGCGACCGGGCTCAACCCCACTTCACCTTGCAAAGTGTGTACCCATTGCACCCCCATACCCAAACCCCTCTCGCATTTCAACCTTTTCCCCGAGAAAACAAACAAAAAAGCAAACATTCAAATGCCCGCTCCCTCCAGAAAACATACACGTGTCTCTCTCCCTCTCTCCTTCTTTCTTTTCTCTCTCTCTCTCTCTCTCTCTCTCTCTCTCTCTCTCTCTCTCTCTCTCTCATACCTCCATCACTTTCGCTCTCCCTCATTTGCATTCTTCGTTTGTTTTTTCGCATCTCCCTCTTTCTCCCATGTCCGCCATTCCCGGCATCCCGTCCCGTACTTTCGACCCCCCCCCCCTCGCACGGCGGCCTCCCTCGTCACGCGCGGATGCCCTTTACAGCCAAGTCCGAAAGTCCCCAAAGTAAAAAAAGTTTTCCCTTTTTCTCTTTTTCTGTCATGCCTGAAAACGCTGCGCCTCTCCACGAATTCCGAGGGAAAGTGGCTCCGTTCGGGCTCTCGTGGCCGCATACCCCCCCATCCCCCTCTACCCAAGCCCCGGACCCCATCCCTCGGACCAGCTGCGAATTGAGATTAAACGTTTCTCGGTTTTGACAAATCTTTTGTCTTAGGACTTATTCCATCTTGTCGCTGGGGCGGATACAAAGCTGACTGAGGAGTGAGAGGATGAGGGAGGGAGGAGAAAAGGAAGGGAGGGCGAAGGAAGGAAGGAAGGAAGGAAGGAAGGAAGGAAGGAAGGAAGGAAGGAAGAGTAATGGGATGGGGAAGAGGGAGAGAGGGAGGGAGACAGGTCGAGAGAGAGAAAGAAACAGGGGAAGGGTAGGTGGGAGAGAAAGAGAAAGAGGAAGGAGAGGGGGACTGGGAATAGAATAGATAAGGGGAGGAGGAGCGAGAGGGAAAGTGAGAGAGAATGTATACCAACGCCACCCATACCCCAACTACCAACAAATGACACACTGAAGACGGAACTGATTAACTCCAGATTCCCATGAATAACTTACGCTCCGAAATGCTCCGGCCGTCCTGGGGGAAGAGAGGGGGGGGGAGAGGATGGAAGCAGAGAAGGAGTAAGGCAAGAGGAGAAGGTGGGGTAGAGGGAAGAGGAGGAGGTGGAGAGGCCGCGAGGAGGGGAGGAGGATAGGTATGGATAAGAGGGGGTGGGAGGGGACGTGAGGCGAGGGGAGGAGGAGCGGAGGCAACAGCTGACTCCTGAGGGGGCATTAGCATTCACACCGCAGGAACAAAAGAGGGGCAAGGTCGTCTCAACACCTCGCCCGCGCCCCGGAGATCATTCACGCCCATGCCCGCTTCATTACGCTAATGAGGCCGCCCCTTTAACGACGCTCTACGACCATTACAGAACAGGGTCCCTCAAGAGTCCGCAAAGCCTCGGCGGGATCGAAGGACAAGGACCAGAGGGGGAGGGGGGAGGGGAGGAGGAAGTGAGAGAGGAGGTGAGGGGAGGGGGAGGGGAGGGGGAAGGAGGTGAGAGGAAGGGGAGGGGAGGGGGAAGGAGGTGAGGTGAGGGGGAGGGGAGGGGGAAGGAGGAGGGGAGGGAAGGGGGAAGGAGGAGGGGAGGGGAGGGGGAAGGAGGAGGGGAGGGGTTGAGAATGAGGAGGAGGAGGAGGAGGAGGAGGAGGAGGAGGAGGATGGAAGATGAAGGGCAGGGGGAAGAAGAGGAAGAAAGTAAAGGGTGAAGAAGTGGGGGAGGAGAAGGGAAGAAGGAAGTGGGGAGAAGAGGGAGAAGACGGGCAAGTGAGAGAGAGGTTAAAACAGAAAATGATCTGTTATTACGAAGGTAGGCATGGAGGGGGGGGGGGCGGAGAACAACTAGCGGGCGCAAACTTACAGAAATACCCTGGAGGTTTTACGTTCACCAAGGCCCAATGCTACCTTCGCCTACCTCCGCTGATTAGAATTCCGGGCCTAATCAATTTCGTCAAACCGAACAAACGGGGATTTCGGGCTCGTGTCCCAAGGCTCCAGCGGATTAAGAAGAAGAAACACTTCACATAAAACACAAAAAAGCGAAATAATGAAACAAATAAACTAGGAGAGACAAAAACACAATCAAATTTACAAAGGGCAATCGCGGTCGCTTAGAATAACAGCAAACATAACACCAAGAAGTTAGAGATCTGCAAAGGGCTTGGGCAAAGCAGCGCGAGGACCCCCCCCCCTCGAGCGAAAATGCGTCCACTGTTGTCTTCAGTCCAAGGACGAGCTGGGATTAATTGCTCAGCTAACACGCCCTTGGCCATCAAGACGTCCCTCGTCTCTCTCTTTTTTCTTTTATCTCTCTTCTCTCCCCTTCTCTCTTCTCTCTCCTTCTCTCTTCTCTCCCCTTCTCTCTTCTCTCTCCACCTCTCTTTCTCTTTCTCTCTTTTCTCTTTCTCTTTTCTCTCTCTCTCTTCTCTCTTTCTCTCACTCTCTCTTTCTTCTTACCTCCTCCCCTCTCTCGCCATCCTTCCTTCCTTCCTTCTCCCCTCTCTCTACTTTGTCAAACTCCTTCCCTTTCTTCCTCCCCACCCTCCTTCCCTCTCCTTCTCCCTCTCCTCGGCGAACCTCTCTCGTAGATATTGGTCTCTGGCTCGACGGAGGAACCGCATCCGAACACGCCTGCACGCACACAAGATTCCCTCCTCTGGTTCTCCTCTCGCCTCGATCAACACAAACACAGCACAAAGACAAAGAACACCAATTCAAGAAAAAATACTAATCCCAGTCGACGCCCCTAACCCTTCTACACCTTTCCCCGGCGATAAGGAATCGACACGACTCGACATCTGTCATAACCTGCGCGGTCGAATAACCCCTTGAAAACTAACGAGCTCATGCTACGACGGAAAAAAGGGCGAAAGATACTATCACCGCGCGATGCCAAACACGCTACGGTACGAGGGAGGGAAAGGGGGGTGAGAGTGAGGGAGGATGGAGAGAGTTTGGGGAGGGGGAGAGGGAGTGGGAGGGGGAAGGAGTGGGAGGGGGAAGGAGGGAGGGGGGGAAAGGAGGAAGGGAGGGAGAAGGAGAGAGAAGGACGGAGGAGGGAGGGAAGGAGGGAGAAGGAGAGAGAGGGAGGGAAGGAGGGAGAAGGAGAGAGAGGGAGGGGGGAACGAGGGAGGGGAGAAGGAGGGAGAGGGAGGGAGAGGGAGGGAGGGAGAGAGAGGGAAACGGGAGATAGGAAGAATATGAGAGGGAGAGCGAGAGAGAGAGAGAAACAGGAAGAATAAGAGAGGGAGAGAGCGAGGGATGAAGAAAAAACCTAATGGCTACACACGCTGACCTCAGGTTTTATGAATGAACCCGCCCCAAAAGGCGATGGAATCCCGAGGGAGGAACAAGCATCGGCCTTTACTCTCTGATCCCTCACGCTCGTGTTCCGACGGGCGCCCGTGTTCCGCCGTCGGGCCCGACTAATGGCTTTCAGATAAGAGCCCAGCCACCTCAAAAGAACCAAGGCACCTCGGGATCCCACGGGAACTCGACTGCGATCAGAGAGAAAAGTGAAAAGAGCAGAAAGAGAGAGAGAGACAGAGAAAAGAAAAAAGAAAAACAACCAGCGCGCCTTGCGATGCATATTACTATTCCGCCCTGACCTCCTTTCGGCTTCGGCACGAGAGAGAAAGGTCGGGGCAGCGGCGGGCAGGGCATCGGGCACGAGGGGAGACTCCGTAAGACCAGCCGCTCGCAGCCGACGCTGAGGACCTGCAGCGCCGCCGCACGAAGCGCCTACGACTGTGCGACGACGGCGACATTCACTTACCTTAGGCGAGGAACAAAGGGACAAGATCGCGCCGACTTAATTGACACATACCTGTAAAGATAAGAAAAGATGTTAATTAGATGCGATATTTTAATATATATAAATAAATAAATAAATTCACAAATACAACGCTCGAGTTGAACGCGTTGGCGCCAGACATCCGTGAGACCCTCCCCCTCCCCCTCCCTCCCGAACCACCGTCGGGACAGCGGGCCTTTTCCAAAGGTTCTTCACCCACGCCCTTCGCCTCGTGGGCTCGGCGCTGGGACAGTGCCAGGGAGTGTCCACGCCCATCTCCCGCCCACGGCGCCTTTAATCTCTCTGTAAACAAGCATCCCAGCCTTGACACACTAAATTGCGGTCCGAAACTCATCCAAAACTATTTCACTTGAGAAAAAAAAGAATCATTACCCCATTAGCCAACAACATCTGGCCATGAAAGAGTCTTTTCGTGAACGCGGCAGGAATGTCACTGCAAAACAAGCCTCGCTAATGAGGTTATAACGTAACGACCCTCCCCCATACCCTCCACCAACCTTCTTCGAACTCCGAGTCACGAACAACCAAGTTCCACTGTCGATAATTGAAAAAAAGAACGTCTGTGTCAGCCTAATTATTTAATCAGCTCAGGAGATTGCCAGCGAGACCTGCAACATAATGGTACGCTTACTAAACGGTGTAATCGTTGGCTGAGGTAATTCCAATCATTTCGAATCGAATCAATGGCGTAACGGTTAACTCTTCTCTTGCCAAATATCAATTAGGAAATAATTAGTTCACCTGCACACTTGTAACAACAACAACAACAACAACAACAACAACAACAACAACAACAACAACAACGATGATAAAATAATAATAATAATAATAATAATAATAATAATAATAATAATAATAATGACCAAATGGCCTATCAAATAAAATATTTGAACTACATTAACAAAAAGGCA
>NC_051423.1:24762713-24765213 GCF_015228065.2 Penaeus monodon | reverse complement strand
GTAGAATTTGCCGAGTCTCCTGCAAACCACAACAATGACCAATTTGCAGCGTGTTGCTCCCCGCCCGTCGAACGTTTCAAGGACTCGGCGCCGGCGAGCGCGGTATCGGCCGGCCATCTCCAGCCCCGAATCACGATCGTATCCTCTTCGGGCCGGGAACACCGATCGAAGTTCCGGCGCTGCTCTTTTTCCCTCGAGTGACTTACCACTATTTCTATTTCTTTCTGTTTATTTCTCCTTTCGTCTTCTTTATTATATATATATATATATATATATATATATATATATATATATATATATATATATATATATATATATATATATATATATAAAAACGTCTTCGCCTCCCCCCAACATGTTTGTTTTATTTAGCTATTGATTTTCGCTGCTGACATTTGTTGTTTCCTGCTTTGTTGTTTCCTATCAATTCTTTTTCTGCCTCCTCCTCACCTTCTTCACTTTCCCCCTTCCTTTCTTCCAACACCAAAAGTCCGCCCGCACCAATGCAATGCGTGCAACATCTAGCTCACGTTCAACCTAATCTCGTGTGTCCGGCAAGTTACCTGAAGATTAGGGAGGCAAACGAAACAGAATGTGAGAGAAGTAGGAAGAGAAGAGATAAAAGGGGTAACGCGATACAAAACGGGGGGAAACTTGACAGAAGATAAAGAAAGCGAAAGAAGGATGAAGTGGAGATAATGAGAAGGAAGAGATCGGTGTGAGATAGAGAATAGAAAACGGGGAAAAGAAAGAAAAAGGAAAAAGACACTAGAGAAGGGAGAAGATGAGAAGGGGATGAGGAGGAGGAAGAAAATAGATAGAGCAAACAAAGGAAGGAACAGGAAAGAAAGGAGGGAGGGGGAGGGGCAGAGAGAGAGGGAGAGGGAGAGGGAGAGAAGGAGGGAGGGGGAGGGGCAGAGAGAGAGGGAGATGGGAGAGAGAGGGAGAAGAGAGAGAGAGAGAGAGAGAGAGAGAGAGACAGAGAGAGAGAGAGAGAGAGAGAGAGAGAGAGAGAGAGAGAGAGAGAGAGAGAGAGAGAGAGAGAGAGAGAGAGAGATTCGCAGCAACCTCATGCAAGGTGATATTGCGTGTTCCGTGATCCAGGTCAAGCGTGGGAGATGCCGTGGAGCTCGACCTCGGTTGCCTGAGCTCCCCAAAGCTTCCCCAGGTCTCGTTAAGGCGTCGTTAGAGAGAGAGGCTGATGGTCGGAAGCTTAACCCGGGAACCCAAGGAGAGGCTCTTCTCGTTAAGATAATGCCAAACTCATAGGCGAAAATGGCTAACGCACAGATGTTCAAAACTATATATTTAAACAAAAGGGCAACTTAAAACATCTTATATTTCACGTAAATCAGTCGTGATGAGCCAGTCGCAGACGATGATAAAATACGACTTTTATCGAAATCGAGCATATTTCTATTAAATTTAAAAGGCATTTAACAAATAAATAAAGGAGGAAAAAGAACAAGACGAAGGAGGAGGAGGAGGAGGAGGAGGAGGAGGAGGAGGAGGAGGAGGAGGAGGAGGAGGAGGAGGAGGAGGAGGAGGAGGAGGAGGAGGAGGAGGAGAATGAGAAGAAGAGGAAGAGGAATAAGCAACGAGAAAAGGGAAAACGAGGAGGGGAAAAACGAACTAAGCTTAGATGAAAAGAAGAGGAGGGAGAGGAAGGCCAGCTTCGGGGCCGCACATGACCCCCACCCCCACCCCACGCCAAGGAGGAGGAGGGGGAAGGGGGGACCGCACCTCCGCCCAGTGCATTAACACCTACTCGACTCCGACGAAGGCGCAGTCCTTCCTCTGATCAGCCCGAGGATACTTTCGATTCCGCCGGCTCTCACGCCCTTCCAAAGTGGGATTGGCGATTCGAAACGGACTTAGATGGAAGTGGTACAAGTTGAGGTAATAATATAAGTGCAAGATCAATCAATTCTCTTCTCTTCTTTCTTCCCCATCCGATAGTTCAAGACTACCTGTGACTATTGACTACTACTCATACCACTCGATGTTGGTGATGGCAACGATGATTTATCATTCATGATGGTAATGCGATACAGTTATGGTAATTCGAACATTACGACGACGACGGCAACGGAGCTGAATAATGTGCTTGCTCACAACACGACCGCACGCAGTCGGAAGCCAGCCCGCGCAGACCCTCCAGCCGTGTCCTGCAAACGAGAGCGGAAAGTAACCGTCGGCTTACACGACCCATAGCATAAGCGTGTCAAGGTCATGCCCAGTTTCCCATGGCGCGGGGCGCGGCCGACGCGGGAGGGCGTGTCTCGGCCGACGGGGGCGCCCTCGCCGCCCGCACTGCAGATCAAGCACTAAGCTGCGTCCATTAGTTTATTTAATTTCTTTACAAATTAAGAGAATATTTACTATTCGCCTTCAAAGGAAGTGAATACAGATTTCTTCATGACCACTCATGCCCGGCAAAGATACAGAAGAAGCGCCAGGATGAACAGCGAGAGATGCGGATACGGCCGGGCAGAGAAGC
>NC_051423.1:24745213-24755213 GCF_015228065.2 Penaeus monodon | reverse complement strand
CCAGTCTGGTACGGGCACTGGCGCTTGCAATATTCAAGCTCCGCGTTGCATAACTCAAATGAATAATATACTCAACAATCACACTCTAATCCTCCTTTAGCCTAAAAGAGATTCCGACTGGGTTCTATTATTTTTCATAAAAAAAATCTTTCTGAAAATGTGCGAATTACAATTGTTACTCATGTTTGCTGGACAATTCGAAGCATTTTTCCGCAGTTCTTTTGGCATGTAATTCTCGCTACACGACGCTCAACTGTAATACGTGTTTATGCTTTGCTATAAAGCTCACCAAAATGTTGATAATCTTGCTTTTTAACACGTACTTTGTTGTTCACTCGGGCGTAGTCACCCTGTGAGATCTTAAATAAAGGGAAGATATAATATGCTTACAAATAAAAAGCAAGCATCCCAAAGGCTATTAAGAAAAAAATATAAGATAACAATACCAAGTGAACAGCAACCCGGCAACAAACGTAAAAATAGAAAAAAAATCAAGATTGGGGATGGGAGAGAGAGAGAGAGAGAGAGAGAGAGAGAGAGAGAGAGAGAGAGAGAGAGAGAGAGAGAGAGAGAGAGAGAGAGAGAGAGAGAGAGAGAGAGAGAGAGAGAGGGAGGGGGGGGGTGACCCACAAAACCCGACTCTTTTGCATGGCCTCTCTGAACATAATTCCCGAACAAACGGTACATCCTTTCCTATCTGTCATACATCAAAATAAGCAGAAGAAATGCAATACACAAAATATAGCGAACAAAAATATAATTTCTCTTCTTGTCACAATGCAAACAAGCAAAAAAATATTTTCCCTTTTTGTTCCATTTTGAAAATAGAAGGAAAAAACAAGAAACCATCCTTTCTCTTCCTGACATAACCCTCAACTAGACAGAAAAAACTTTCCCCTCTCATGTCTACTTCTAAACAAACATAGAATCCTTTCCCTTTGAGTCCAATCCCAAAATAATATTCCCTTCTTGTCTCTCTTTCAAAACAAACGAAACAAGCAAGACGAAATCCTTTCCCTTTCCATCCCAAAACAAACACAAAGACCAAATCCCTTCCCTTGTTTCATTCCCAAGTAACAGACAAGCTCCTACCCAGGTAACGCTTCCACGACCCCCAAGCGCCTCTGCCGACGGCTACCCTCCGGCCCAAGCAGTTCCCCGAAAGGCACCGAAGGGAATTAGTCACGCAGCGATGGGATTAAGGTTGCAATGGGCAACCCTTTCTGAAAATGCCTGGGACGTAAGGACAGCCAAGGGGCGCCCATTCGAAGGAAAGCTCCCCCTTGCTTATTCCACGCAATGCACGGCGACTCACTACAATAGATAATCTTTTTTTTTTCTTCTTTTTTTTTTGCTACTGTATACAGCAGCAAAAAAGAATGAATCTCAGATTCATTCTCTCTCCCTCTCCCTTCCTCTGACACAGACACAGACACACAGACACAGACACAGACACAGACACAGACACAGACACACACACACACACACACACACACACAGCATTCCCTCCGCCCATGAAGGCAAATGCAGATGAACCCGGACTGCAATGGCCGGGAAGGCGTCGAAGGCAGCTACTGCATCTATGTAAATACGCAGTTTTTTGAAGCTCGTTTCAGCCCGTTAGTCAGGGGGCGAGGAGTCCATCCGGGGCTCCGGAAGGGCGCGTGGGGGTCACGCAGAGGTGGAGGAAGAAAGGAAGAGGAGAGGAGGAGTGGAGGAGGTGGAGGAGGAGGAGGAGAGGCGGAGGCGGAGGAGAGGAGGAGGAGGAGGAGGAGGAGGAGGAGGAGGAGGAGGAGGAGGAGGAGGAGGAGGAGGAGGAGGAGGAGGAGGAGGAGGAGAGGCGGAGGAGGAGGAGGAGGAGGAGGAGGAGGAGGAGGAGGAGGAGGGAGGAGGAGAGGAAGAGTAGGAGAGGAGAAAGGAGGGAGGGGAGAGGAGGAGGAGGAGAGGAGGAGGAGGAGGAGGAGGAGGAGGAGGAGAGGAGGAGGAGGAGGAGGAGGAGGAGGAGGAGAGGAGGAGGAGAGGAGGAACCACAACAACACCAACAGTAATGGTGATAATGCTGATGATAATGATACTACCTCTCAAAGGACACTTAATCTGTTTTCCTTTGCCTGGCCAGCGTTGCATATATATTGTAATTTCGTGTGTTCAGACTACTTGGTTGGAAACCCCTCAAACCCCTCCTCCTCCTTATTGAAATCTCATCCCACATTTTCCTAAATGATTTCCTTCTAATTCTTTTCATCACGACCCCCACCCCATATCCACCCCTTATTTCGATCCTCCTCCTCCACCCTTTCCCCTCCCTCCTTACCCTTCACCCCCCATCCTCCCATCCTCTCAGCCCCTCCTCCACCAGGCTTCTCCCTTCTCGCTAATGACCAAAATCCCCTTCCCTCCAGCCCGGGGTTTCCGAAAGCCTCCAACGAACTTTTAATCATTCCTCCCCTTTAACGTTTTTTTGAGCGATCGACAAACTCATCTGGAACTTAATCGCTTCTCCGCCCGGGATATTTTGCTATTATCTTTTTCATCATCTTCATTTTCCTTTTTTTCAACCTTCTAATTATCTTCGTTGCTTTATCTTTAGAGCGATTGACATCTTGTCCGAATAACAATCGCCTTTTTGCCGAAGAAATTTCCCCCTTATCTTGTGCATTTTAATCATCTTTTCTTCTTTCCCTTTCCCTGTTTTCCGAACGGTCGACTAAGCAATATGAAAATAAATCGACTCATTTCTCAGCTAATTTCATCACTCTCTTTCGCGTTTTCAGTTTCTTATTTTCATCTGATTTTCTCCTCATTCTATCGACAAAGAATCGGAAAAGATGAATCGCCTCTTTGGCTCTTTGCCCGAGACATCCCGTTATGACCTTCTGCCTTTTCACCAATAGTTTTCTGCCTCGTCGTTTTCCCTTTTTCCTTTCCCGAACCTCGTTCTTTCTTTGATGTTTTCTCAAGTTCTTCCTTACATCTTTCCTTTTTTCCGGAGCTTGTATTTGCTTTCTTCTTTTTCCTAAAGTTTTTCGTTTTCCCGAAGCTCTTTCTTTCCTTCTCTCCCTTTCCTGCAGCTCTTTCTTCCCCTCTGTCCTTTTCCCCGAAGCTCTTTCTTTCCTTCTCTCCCTTTCCTGAAGCTCTTTCTTCCCCTCTGTCCTTTTCCCCGAAGCTCTTTCTTTCCTTCTCTCCCTTTCCTGAGCTCTTTCTTTTCCATTTCCCCGACGCTTTCTTTCCTTTTCCTTCTCTGCCGAAGTTCTTCAGTGCCTTCTGCCTTTTCCCGACTCCTGCCTCCCGCCCCAGAAGCGCGACGCGAGGCCACCGACTACTTGTTCCAGTCATAACGGTTGGCGTCCAACAATGCGGGGAATCTTATTAATCGTTTATTATATTTTTCTCTCCTCTCTCTCTCTGTCACATCTTTCTTCCGCATTGCCGTCACGACCTAAAAATACTGCGATACAATCATTTTATTCAATAACGGTAATTCCAAAACATTCTGTATTTACTCGCGACGTCGTTGTTACTCTCAAATCACTCCCACAAAACCCCGTCATAACCACTAAAATAAAAAGCCAGTGCATACCCTGTGGCCAGTGGCACTGAATCAGTTCACTTTCACCGTACCAATGAAATAATAATGATAAAAATGATGATGATGTAGATAATAATGATGATGATGATAACAATAATAATAACAGCCATAATAATGATAACACCAGTATTGATACGAACAAGAAAAGGGCCGGCCCCTGGTGGCCCACGTTCCCGCGCACACCTTCGCCGTGAGGTAATTAGCGAGCGCCAAAACATCAGGGGACCCTCCTGAGGACGGTACCTGAGGACGCTTATACGAAAATAAAAATGCTCAGCAGATACAAAGAGCGCGCGCGCACACATGCACACGCGACGCACACGCACACGCACGCACGCACGCACGCACACACACACACACAAAGTCCATAAAAAGTGTGCGCCTTAGGACTAACGCATCAATAACGTGTAATCCCCCGGCTTATCTCCGTCAGCATCGCTATCGCTAACGAATCGCTTCTCGAGGATTAAATTAATTGCTAATTACCGGGAGCTCGGATTAATGTTCGAGCTTATTGGAGTGATAAAGAGAGGAAGGGCAGAGAAGGGAGGGAGTGGAATAGGAAAACCAAGGAGGAGAAGAAATGAAGACAAGAAGATGAAGGAGGAGAAGAGATGAAGAAGAAGAAGAAGAAGAAGAAGAAGAAGAAGAAGAAGAGGAGGAGGAGGAGGAAAAGGAGAAGGGAGAAAGGAGGAACAGAAGAAGAAATACGAAGAAGAGAGAAGAACTCAGCAAGCGCCGTCCGGGCCGAGGGAGGCGAGGCCCGACGCCGAATCCCGCGGCGCTGCCTTATCCGCGCGGGAGCAACATCTTCATGATGGCGGCGTGGCAGAGGAGGGGGAGGGTAGGGGGCGCACGACACGCATAACCCCTGCAACAACCTGTCATTACCCATCACCAACACCAAACCTATTACTCCCTCCTCTCCCCTATTCCTCATCCGTCCCCTCCCCTTCAATCACTTCGCCATATACTTATCAACAACTTTCCTTCTATAAACACACGCCCTCATTCCCCATCCTCACGCCTCCTCACATCCCCTCCCCCTCCCTATCCCCCAACCCATTCAAGCCATAATCACAGCCCAGGCCACGAGACGCCATCGGTTCTCAAGAAACGAATCGCTCTTGACACCGTTATGTCTCGTGTGCGGATCTTCCTCCTCTTTCCCTTCTCTCTATCGCCTCTCTTCTCTTTCTTCTCTTTCCTTTTTCGTCTTGCCCCTTCTCATCGTAAGCTTACTGATCACTTACATCACATTTTCTTCCCAGCTATTTCCTTGGATCAAGTCAAATCTAAGGAAGAACAAATTCATAAATCAATAATCATAACTTTGGCTGACGCTTCTCTTCCCTCGCCGCACAGAGGCGCTTTTCACACGACACGGTTATCTGCACCCTTAACTAACATGTTGCCGTTTCTAACAGCCTGCGTCCCACAGCCTACAGAAGCCCCGGGCAGCAGACCATATATATACACCGCCCGACTACAGCTACTCCCAGCACACTGCAGGTACTCGACGGTTCAAACCGCCATATGAAGCCATATTAAGATAAAAGAAGCAAATAATAAAAGAAAAACAAATACAATCATTTTGCAACTCGTTCAACTCGCAATGATAACATCTCGTCGCTTCCCAGGAGTCTTCAGGCGCGGCCAGAGCCTTGCCGCAGCTGCCCGGACACAATCCTGCCGTGGTGATAACTTTTCGCAACAAGAGGCCATAGCCGTGTGCGAGCAAAGGCAGCGCACGTCACAGGACTCTTTGGCATTCGGGTCGTTGACACAGACCCGGCCGTAACAGGATGTAATACATAATCCAAAGGAAAATGAATGAATGAATGAACAAGTGAATGCATACATAAACCCTTATGCATGTAAACATTAAGGGATGTTTGTAATCAGTAGTAGGAGCAACAGAAACGAAATCATATTAATCATGATAATAGCAATAATAATAATAATAATAATAATAATAATAATAATAATAATAATAATAATAATAATAATAATAATAATAATAATAATAAAAATAATAATAATAATAATAACGATGATGATGGTGATGATGACAAAACAAACAGAGCCTACAAAATGAGTTTAAAAACAGGAGAAAAAACAGCGACAACAGCCGCAAAGAAAACATTCCTCACAGCACCTGAACTGAGCGCCAGGTCCCCGCTGCAGTTCCCCCTCGAGGAGGTGCGTGGCGCGTGGTTCCTGCACGAGGCAACTTCTAACCATTTCTTTGCCGGGAGCTAATTACTGGAACCGCAATGCCCTTTATTTCTCCTCCTCCTCCGAATCCTCACACGTATTAGCACCTCCTAGAAACACAGTTCTCAATGATCCGAAATAAATAACTTTCACTCTACCGAACAAAGCCTGCATATCAACAAACAATCAACAAGGCAGGCGTTGCACAGCCGAAACACCCAACCAAAGCTGTCACGGGGGATCTCTCGCAGTGCAGCTGCAGTGGCATCCGATGTATTTTGGGGGAATTTCTGAAGAACCGTTACATTAACGAAGGGGAAAAATACAATAATACCTAAAAAAAGAGGTAATTTCTGTCCTTCATCCTAGGCTCCCTGAAGGTGATCCGGTGCCGGGGTTCCCTCGGGTCGCCGGAGGAGGAGGAGGAGGAGGAGGAGGAGGAGGAGGAGGAGGAGGAGGAGGAGGAGGAGGAGGAAGAGGCGCTGGTCGAGGCTTAGCTCCTAAACAATGGTTGGGGGGCCAGTGAAGGTTGTGGGGGGTATAGAGTGAAGAGTGAAGGGGGATATAGGCGGAGAGGTAAGAGAAGGGGGGGGGGGGAGAAGGCCGAGGACTAGTTCGCATTCCAGTTCGCATTCCCATCAACATTCTCAACTTAAACACAAAAAAGAAAATGCCAAGACCTTTGACTTCATTCCACACTACCACCTGATTACAAGAAGAAGAAGAAGAAGAAGAAGAAGAAGAAGAAGAAGAAGAGGAAGAAGAAGAAGAAGAAGAAGTAGTTGAGGAAGAGGAAGAGGAAGAAGAAGAAGAAGAAAAGAAATGTAGTAGAAGAAGAGAAAGAGAAAGAAAAAAAGGAAGAGGAAGAGGAAGATTTACAAGAAGAAGACGAAGAAGACGAAGAAGAAGAAGAAGAAGAAGAAGAAGAAAAAGAAGAAGAAAAAAAAAAAAAAAAAAAAAATAATAATAATAATAATAATAAAAACTGAAATCTACGTGAGCAACAGAGACTAGATACTAAGATTAGAAACAATTCACATGTCATAAAACGCACCGCCCAAAATCAGTCGCAGATCGACTATATACACCAAGAAGTAAAGGAGGAAGAGGCCTGATCCAACTAGAGTGATCATATAAAACGTCTACTAGTGGACTCTTTCAGCACTTAGATAATACAAATGACTGGATGCTTCAAATAGTTAATCTGTCATAAAAGAATCCGTCAAATTCTCTCGCGAATTAGATCTAGAATTTGAGAACAACAATTTTTTGACACCATCTGAGATTGCCCGAAAAACAACTAGAATCCCGTTGGCAAGAAAAGCCCTTCCACGGACAGTTCGCAGCTCGAGCAAAAAATGCTGATTTAGATGAAATGGCAACCCATCAGTGGCTCAGAAGCTCTGGCCTGAAAGGGGAAACGGAAGGTTTTATTCCTGCTGCTCAAGATCAAAGTTTGCTCACTCGAAACCATCAGGGAAACGTCCAACATAACGGCGCTGACCCGAAATGTAGATTTTGTGAAGAAAAAACAGAAACATTTGACCATCTTGTTGCTCTATCCCTACGCCAGGCGAATACAAGAACCTGCATTGGAAAATCGGTCAGCTCTTCTCTGTGAACACCAATAGCAACTGGTACGAACGCCATCCAGAACCAGTTACAGAGCGACAAGATTTTACCATCTTGTGGGACTTTCCAATGCACACTGACTGCACCATACAGGCTAATCGTCCAGATATTGTTATAAAGGACAAGAAAAACAACACCTGCCTTCTCACTGATATAAGCGTGCCATCTGACAGAAATGTCCCTGCGAAAGGGTTTGAAACTCTCTCAAAATATAAGAACTTAGAAATCGAAATTGAAAAAATGTGGCACCTCAAAACAAAAACTATCCCTGTTGTAACTGGTGCCTTGGGCCTGATAAAGAAAGGAACTAGTCAATATTTTGAGAAAATTCCTGAGATCCGTCACTGCAAGAAGTCCAAGAAGAGCACTAAGTATTTGAATGCCTGTCATTTAAACACTGAATATAACCCGTATTCGTAATGTACTGTTAAATTTTTTTTCTTCTTTTTATATAAAATCTACGTTTTTATACCTCTTAATAACATATTTATTCTTTGAAGACATACAAAGGGTTGTGATCCGGTGTTTGATCTTAAAAATGCAAATAAAAAAGAAATAATAATAATAATAATAATAACAATAAGAAGAAGAAGAAGAAGGAGAAGAAGAAAAGGAAGAATTAGAAGAAGTAAAAGAAGAGGAGAGAAGACCGCCACTCAGCACGCGCCGTCTCTCTAGCAGGCGCTTAGAACAGAGGTGCGCAACAACTTCACACCTCCCCCATCTCCCTACCCCCGCCACTGACACATACCCAACCCGTGAGAGACTCGAGGGCCAGCCTGGCAACTAATCTATACGGAGGAATCCTGAGGTATCCTGAAGAACCCCGACATGAGCGCAGGGTAGGATAGGAAGCGCCTGTTAGCTTGTGGTAACGAAGTGCCCCCCCCCCTCCTCCTTCGGCCTGCTGTCACTGAACCCCAGTGGAATGCTGGAAGTGACAGCACCCACTGACCACAATCCCTTCCAAAAACAATATCTACAACGATAAAAAATCTTATCTGGCTATCTAGTGCGGCCATCCATCATCTCTACACAACCCTCCCACGTCAAAAAAAAAAAAATATATATATATATAATATATATATATAATATATATATATATATATATATATATATATATATATATATATCCATATATATACATATACATATACATGCATATACATATATATACATATACATATATATATATCCATATATACGTCAAAAAAAAAAATATATATATATATATATATATATATATATATATATATATATATATATATATATATATAAACACACACACACACACACACACACACACACACACACACATATACATATACATATATATGTATATATATACATATATATACATATATATACATATATATACATATACATATATATATATCCATATATACAGATACATATACATACATACATATATATATAATATATATATATATATATATATATATATATATATACATACATATACATATCCATACATACACACACACACACACACACACACACACACACACACACACACACACACACACACACACACACACACACACACATTTAGCTATCCTCTCCGAACAAGAAACTAAAACCCTAACCACCGAAATTAATCAAGAAAATACGATCCCGAAGGCGAAGACACCTTCCCCAGAAGCCCTCCTTCAACTCGCGCAAGCCAGCCGTCACCACAAGACACTTGGGGACGGAAGCGAAAGACACGGAGAAGGAAAAGCGTATCCGAGCTCCCTCAGACACGGAGGGACAAAGAAAGGAAAGCGAAAACCGAACAGGGTTCAGTAATGCGAGAAATTTGAAATTACGCACTTTATAGGGGTGCACCAGAATAGAGGCCCGAAAGACTTTATAATAATTATAAAAACGTAAGAAAACCTCACAAAAATAATGTTTACGTTTATTCAAAACAAAACAGCAAGCGTCCCATTGTGATCCCACCTGCTTTCTGTTCATAAAAAGTGATGCGAACAGCGAGGCGTGAGCGATGATGCAACCAGCAGCTCGCCGGCTGTGCTTCAACACACTCGGCCTCTCCGCTTACTTTCACCTCGACTTCCATCACCAAACATTAATTGCTACTACTTTTGCCAACGACAATTAATACATGATGCTTCCGGATAAGAAAAGATGCTACTCGTCGGTATCTTTTTCATCAAAGACAGAGTGAATAAAATGGTGCATGATTACAGCGAATCATGCACGCCCCATAACCCTTGCCATAATTCCACACAAGTTGAGCACAAACTCACCGGCAACAAGGCAAAATCAAAATACATAAATTATATCTGTAATAATTGACTTTAATGATAATCCTCACTTTACCCTTTTTTCCTCTACTTGAGAAAAGATACTCCGTCCACAGCCATGGAACTTGCTATATATAAAAATAATGTATAACTGCCACTTCTTTAATCCCCTGTATATGGTTACAAAGAGCACAACCACATTTATAATCTATAATTCAAATAATATAATCCGTTTTATTTCGGATTTGGGATCCCATACCTCTGTTCCCTCTGCAAGAACAAACTCTGAGAC
>NC_051423.1:24740213-24742713 GCF_015228065.2 Penaeus monodon | reverse complement strand
CCCAGACAAAAAAACAGCTCAAGCCAACAGCTACGAATCCCGATGCATCCGCGTGGCCATCCTCGTTCAAGAACTGTAATCCTTCGACATTCAACTTTTATATTTCTTAGTATGGGGGGAGGGGGAGGGGGAAGGGAGGGGTGAGGAAGAGGGAGAGGGAGAATGGAGGGGTAAGGGAGAGGGAGAAGGGAAGGGGAAGAAGGAGAGAGAGAGAGAGAGAGAGAGAGAGAGAGAGAGAGAGGAGAGAGAGGAGAGAGAGAGACAAAGAGAGAGAGAGAGAGGAGAGAGTATAGAGAGAGAGAGAGAGAGAGAGAGAGAGAGAGGAGAGACGAGAAGAGAGAGAGAGAGACGAGAGAGAGAGAGAGAGAGAGAAGACAGAGAGACAAAGAGAGAGAGAGAGAGACAAAGAGAGAGAGAGAGAGAGAGACAAAGAGAGCGAGAGAGAGAGACAAAGAGAGAGAGAGAAACAGAGACAGAGACAGAGAGAGAGAAACAGAGACAGAGACAGAGAGAGAGAGAGAGAGAGAGATGTGAAAGGGGAGTACAAGACGGGCGGGAAAACCACAGGAAAAGGCACGTGGGAGGACCGGAGCCTGGGAGCGAGAGGCCAAATGGCAGTGGGCTAGAAGGGGCAAGGTTCAGGGAAACGAGGAGGAGGAGAGGAACGAAGGGGAGAACGAGAAGGAGGAGGAGGAAATCGACGAGGGAATAAAACGGAAAAAAAACTCTGTGGTTGTAGTGGGGTAGGGTGTGTGTGTGTGGAGTGTGTGTGGTGGTGTGTGTGTGATGGTGTGTGGTCAGGTGTGTGTGTGTAAAACTTCAAAGGAAGAGAAAGAGAAAGCAAAACTTGACACGATGATAAGGATGGAAGGAAATAGGAAAGACGGGTACAAAGACTCCGAAGAATCGAAGGGAAGAAAGAAAACAGAACGTGCAAACGCTCGAGGGAAAAAGACGCTCGAACACAACCACGAGCAGTCCAACACAAAATAACAACAGCCAACGAAAAGATGAAAATCAAAGATAATGAAAAAGGGAGAAGGATTTAAATGAGGGGACAAAATGAGCGTGACTGAACACTGGACCACGCCAACACTTCCCCCAGACAGACACGAACACACGCACGCACGAACACACGCACGCGCGCGCACACACTCTCTCTCTCACTCACTCACTCACTCACTCACTCACTCACTCTCACTCACTCTCATTCACTCACTCACTCTCATTCACTCACTCACTCTCATTCACTCACTCACTCTCATTCACTCACTCTCATTCGCTCACTCACTCACTCTCATTCGCTCACTCACTCACTCTCATTCGCTCACTCACTCACTCTCATTCACTCACTCTCATTCGCTCATTCACTCACTCTCATTCGCTCACTCACTCACTCTCATTCGCTCACTCACTCACTCTCATTCGCTCACTCACTCACTCTCATTCACTCACTCACTCTCGCTCACTCACTCACTCTCATTCGCTCACTCACTCACTCTCACTCCCCTACGCGGCCATCACCGGCCGCCTAAGCCCGATTCTCCGCCCGTCATAAAGGCCCACACCGACCTGAGTTCGCGGAAATCCGTGGCGCGGGCGGCTGCCACGCCCGGGGCTTTTTCGCGATGAGCGATATGCGACCAGATACGTAAATCAGATTTCCAAAGAAATATAGATCTCGGATTAAATGCGTGTGTGTAAGTGTGCGCGGGTTTGAAAAAAGGGAGGGAAGGAGGAAGGTTGGAAAGGAGAGAATGAGAGGAGGAGGGAGGGTTGGAAGAAGAAAAGCAGGAAGAAAGGAAGGAAGGAGGAAAGGGAAAGAAAAGAGGAGGAACGATTCTAGAACGGAAGGTGAGGAAGGTGGGGAAAAGGAAAGGAAGGAGGGAAAGGAAGAATAACCGAGCCGGCGTTCTGCCTCCAGCGCCGCTCCGAGACGGGGTTCTCTGCGGATGCCGACACGCCGTCTGCCGCCGCAGCCACCAGGTGCCCCCGGCCCCCCTCCCCCCGCTCGCTGCCCCTATTAGGCGTCCGAGGCCACACTTCGCCGACGCCGCTCGCGTGCGCCGCGGCCCTCCGTCACCTGTCGTCCTTAGGCCTCCGTTCCTCGACCTCCGAGCGCGGGAGCACGAACGAGGATTGGGGAAGGCCCATCGTACAAAAGAATATTCATCATCTGAATGCGCACGCGCGCACAAAGACCAAAGTGATAGAGCAAAGGTACTTGACTCTCTTCTCCTACCCCCCTCCCCGACTCTCTTCTCCTACCCCCCTCCCCTCCTCTCTTCTCCTACCCGCCCTCCCCTCCTCTCTCGTCCCAAGCCCTTGAGGATGATCCCCTTTCAACCACTCTCCTCGCCGAGCAGTGCCCGGTGCCCGTCCGTCTGGCTGCGAACGCCGTGCATCCCTCTCCCCTCCACCCATCAACCCATCCACCCATCCTCCCTTCCTCCCTCCTTCCCCACTCCCCGTCCTCGCCCTCTTCCGCCCACCGTCCCTC
>NC_051423.1:24722713-24735213 GCF_015228065.2 Penaeus monodon | reverse complement strand
AGTTCACGCCGTCGTCACCTTTTTCACTTCACCCTCGGCGCTTCACCCTTTAGCCTTACACGCGCGGTAGATACACACTGTAATCAAGGCAAATAGTACGCGTGTGAAGCCTTACTCCTACTTGCCACTTATAGCTTCCCGTACCTAATCGTCCCCGGGAAAAAATCCCAGATCTTCCTCCCTCTACTAATGACCATTGCCAGAGCCCTAACGTGAAGACCGTGCCGTCCTGCAACAACGACAAAGTATAGCCTATACAACCTTTTATATATAAATGTGTGTGTGTGTGTGTGTGTGTGTGTGTGTGTGTGTGTGTGTGTGTGTGTGTGTGTGTATGTGTGTGTGTGTGTGTGTGTGTGCATGCGCGCGCGCGACGGAAAAGAAAAGAAATCCCTCCCTCTCCCTTCCTATTTTCCCTTTCCTATCTCCCCTCTCTTCCTCCCTTCCCTCATCCCCTACCACTTCCTCCCCCTGAACCCCAAGGCCGAACACAGCCGCGTGCATCGGTCCGACCTGCATACAGAGGAGACCCTCAGTCATCTCGCCCCCACGCCTTCTTCCCCTATCTCCCTACTCCCCTTTCGCGTTCCCGACCCTCCCGAGTTTTAACCTGAGGGAGGAGGGGGGCAGGGAGAGGGATGAATGGGAGGGAAGAAGGCTGAGGGAGGAACACGAGAGCGCAAGACAGGGGCGGGAATGGCAAGAAAGAACAAGGCGAGAAGGGCAAGACAGAGGAAGCAGCTGCGAGAGTGGGACAAGAGAGAGACACGACAGAGCGAAAAGGTGCGAGACAGGGGCCCGAGAGAGCGGGCGAGGGGCGGTGTCGTCACCGGCTGTCGCGAACGCCCCCGAGAGGCGTGCGTGCCAAGTGTCTCGCTTTTTAGCGTGTCATTCCCGCTCTCGAGAGGTTCTGCCTGGCCGACGGCGACGGAGCTGTTCATGTCATCGCGCTTGCTGCCTTTTACTCTTACTTTCTACTGCCTTTTCGTCGGTTTTGCAAGTAAAGTTTAGAAGGCACAAGAATGTGATAAATTAGCTAGCATAAATACAAACACACATTATGCAGGAAGACAGATGGATATGTATAAGCTTATTTTTAACAGATACACAATTCAAAGCACACACACAAGCCCGCGTACCCATACATATGGACGCACTTAAACACACAGACAGACAGACAGACAGACAGACAGACAGACAGACAGAGAGGGAGAGAGAGAGAGAGAGAGAGAGAGAGAGAGAGAGAGAGAGAGAGAGAGAGAGAGAGAGGAGAGAGAGAGAGAGAGAGAGAGAGAGAGAGAGAGAGAGAGAGAGAGAGAGAGTGTGTCAAGGCACCGACTCCTCCTCGAGACTCCCACAGCGCCGAGGGAGGCGCGGCAGGCATGACGGTGACTCACTCGACGATCTTCCGCCAACTTTTTGCACCGTCCCCCCCCTCAGTTGCACACACACACACCCTCCCACCCCAGTTGCACATCCCCGTCAATTACAGGGCGCCCCCTTTCCCCCCATAGAGGCGCCCAAAGAAGCGCCCTTGCCATCCTTCGGCCAGCCACACATCCGCAGACGACGCGAAGGACCTTCCACGAGGATGTTCTTTTGCCTAGTTTCTTTATCGTGTGTTGCTTTCACTCTATATTTTCCTTGCGTTATTGAATCCAACGCATGTGAAGTATTTCTGATTCTGTATGCTTTCTCATGTTAAAAATGTAGAGTTAATTCAGCAAAATCTGAAGTCAAAAGAGCTTTTTCCTACATTCATACCAAGTCAATCACAGCAAATAACCCAATGAGAGTGCCTACCCAATGAGAGATGCTTTAGTTGTCAAAATCAAAAGCATATGTATCAAAAGGCCAACTCTTCAAGAATATATATGATAAAAATCAATAAATTCAACTAATATTTTCAAGCTGAGCATCATTCCTGTTCACCAAATGGAGAGCAGTCGCAATCAACACCGCACACTGGTTTAAAAACAATTAATCTTTACAACGAGACAAGTCACCTTAATCTCCAAGTCATATCCCGAAGAATCAGATTGATAAAAATAATACAACAGCCCTCTTCGCGACCACACAACACACTAGAAAAATATCTCAACATTTTTTTCTTCACCTACTGGCCACCCACCGACCCACAAACCTACAGGAAATGTCCAGGACGCTAGCTAAGGCGAGCAGAAGCCATTCACCAGCTGCGAGGCCGCCAAGGTCGCCAACCAGCAGTGCCCGGCGGATTCCGACGGCAGCGGACGGCACTTGACCCGACGCGGCGCCGAGGGAAACCAGGCCGGGGGAGGGGCGGCGCCAGGGGTAGGGGAAGGGGTATACAAGGGAAAGGGGAAACGAGAAAGAGGAATGAGGAAGGGGGAAAGAGGAAGTGAGAAAGAGGAAAGAGGAAGGGGGAAGGGGGAAGGGGGAAAGGGGGTGAGGGTGAGGGAGAGGAAGAGGAGGGGGAAGGAAGGAGGGGAGGGAGGGGGAAGAGGGAGGGGGAGAGAGAGAGGGAGGAGAGGGAGGAGGAAGGGAGGGAGGGAAGGGGGGAGGGGGAGGAAGAGAAGAGAGAGAGAGAGAGAGAGAGAGGAGAGAGAGAGAGAGAGAGAGAGAGAGAGAGAGAGGGGGGGGGAGGGAGGAAAGGGGGGGTAGAGGAAGTGAGAATGCTGCGGAGAGTGAGGGCCGAGAGAAAAGAGAAGAGGGCGGACGGGAGGGCCGCCAGCCGAGTGCCCACCGTTCGTAGGCATGGGCAGCGAGGCCGGAACCGGATGTACCCGCAGGCTCGGCATTGACCTAGGTGCCGGGCCACCATAGCGACAAGCGAGAAAAACGGCAGGCTGGCAAGGGAGGGGGAGGAGAGAACGGCAGGGGAGAGGAAGGGAGAAGGGGCGGAGAGAGGACATGAGAGGAGGGGAGGGGAGGTGAGGGGAGGGGAGGGGTACGGGGATAGGACATGAGAGGAGGGGAGAGGAGAGGAGGGGAGGGGAGGGGAGGGGAGGGGAGGGGAGGGGAGGGGAGGGGTACGGGGATAGGACATGAGAGGAGGGGGGGGGGGGGCAGGAAGGTGGGCTGAGGCAGGTGAGGAGGCACTGCGGTGGTCGTGTACGGGAGAGGGGAAGGGAGAGGGGGTTACGGGTACTACGGATGACCAAGAAGGACGGAGGATACACATTGGGCGGTCAGTGTGGGCGGCGGAGTAAGGGGAGGAAGACATGGGCGGTCCGAGAGGGTGGAGTCGGACGAGGGAAAACGAGGATTTTACGGGCGTGAGAGTGTGGTACTTGTGGGCGGGTCAGTTAGCAAGCTCAAGAATTTACTTCACCTCATGCTTACTGGATATTCTAACAAAATCGCTCAATCCTACAGCTATCATCTAAACACACCAATAAAATAAAAACATACATACATATCAACAAAATATTCCGGCAGAAAATAAGTCTCCAGGCTGCCACCGCCATTCATGTTTCATTCATGACGCATAAGGCAGCCCCTCGAGGCCTACAAAGTAAAGCCCATTGTCAAAGCCAGGCAAAGGGGGGGGGGGGTGCTCTCTCTAGCTCATTGGCGGTCGCAAATTCGCTATGGATCTGGGCCACCTTCGGGATTCTTAAAGAAGGGGCGGGGGGGGAGGGGGAGAGGGGAAGAGAGATGTGAAAGAGGCGACGGAGCTAAGGTCCAACAGAGCATCCGAACAGCCTAACGCCTCAAAACCACGCCAAAATCACCACTATTGCAGCACGCACTTGAGACCCCCCCCCCCCCCAAAGCTGAACGCCACGCGTCCCAATCTCTCCGACTCCGACCTCAAATCTCGCTCCTACGCCCACGGTTCCTAAGGGCCAAAGTAAGAACCAGTGCCAGATGGTCTGAACGAGCGGTCCGGGCCGGCGGTCATCCTGCTCCGGGCTGACCTCCGCCGTAACAGCCTGACCATCGCCGCCTCCCGCGTGACCTTATATGGGGCGCGCGGAGGTAAAAACTCGTAATGACTGTAATCTATTGATAACTTTTAATCAAACGCTTGCCAACCCTGTAAATAAAAGAAACGTTTTTGTTTCTCGTATTTTACAACGTGCGGGGAGACTGTCTGGTTTAGAAATAATGACGCGCTATATCTTTACATATATATACCATTAACGGATTAAGCTAACATGTAAATCACTCAAAAGGTCGATTAACAAAACAGGGCCACAGTCACCAGAAAAAAACAGGAAATACGCCAAAGCAATAATTATACACCTAGAGGACTTCCGACAGTTCAGGGGAGAGCATAATCTGAATTTACAAGTACGCATAAAAACACGAATGTAATCAAATTCAACCCAATGCAAAACTCCGAAATTATGGATGAATAGACAGCTACTCTTTCTTACTGATTTTTTGTAATCTGAAACGCGAATCTGTAGAAAACGTTACTAAACAAATCATCAAAAAATAAAACCAACAAAAATATCTAATTATGACTACAGCCACCCGTACAATAAGAAACGCAGATCTTAAACATGATCCAAACGTCCAGCCACCATTCTGTTTGCTTTTTTTCAAGTGTAATACAATACCTATCTTTTTGTTTTACTAATAGCTCTTATTGTCTAAAAGCGACTTCTTTCCTTAGCCAACAGTTCCCGCTGTCATTTTCCGGCAAATGTGCCAGACCTTTAAAGAAATTAGTTTATTTCTACTAACATGAAACATACATGTTATCATAAAAAAATATGTTGTATACTGGATATGGCGTACACGGTACACAATAACCATGTCGACTATAATCATGACTCTTATAATCCACAATCGGAATATAGTTGATGTCTATACATCACTTACATTAAACACCAGACTAACTTGCTGCATGAGGCCGCGGTGGCCGAGTGGTTAGAGCATCGGCCTCAAGACTGTCACGGCGGTAATCTGAGTTCGAGGGTTCGAGTCACCGGCCGGCGCGTTGTTCCCTTGGGCAAAGAACTTCACCTCGATTGCCTACCTGGCCACTGGGTGGGTAAGCCAGCCCAAGTCGGTGCCGGTCCCAGAACCGGGTAAATAGAGATGGTGACTCGATAAAAATACCGGGCGGAAGGCAACGGCAAACCACCGCTCCAAATTGCCAAGAAAATCATGAAAATCCATGATCGCCAACGTCCTTGTTGGGCAGAGCATTAAAAAAATACTTGCTGCAGTGAAATTACGTAAAGAATGTCAATCAAATATTTCTTTTCCGCCGCACATGCGCCCGTTAGTTTTTTCCGAAGCGAAAAGCGCCGCGTGTCCACAACCAATTAATCTATACATGAAAAGAAATCGAACACGAGCACATTCCTAGACCGGAGGCCTTTTTCTTTATTCAACCATTCTAATCAGTTTATGTTTGTTCATCCAGAAAAACAGACAAATGTTGAAGATGTTTTTAAAATGTCAACTAGAAAGTTTCGCTCAAATGATCAAAGCAAACAAAGGTGAAATCCGAACACGACAAAAATTCCATATAAAGGCGAAGATATTCAAATGCGCCAATTAGCAATCCATCAAATTAGTTCCGAGTGAAAGTATCGCAGCTAAAATAAAGGGGCACTTTTGCTCACATGTTTTTTTGTGTATTAACTTGGCATCCATGGCCTTGGAGTATCCCCTGCTCCTGCTTGCTTGCATGTTATTTACATTTTCGTTTTGTTTACCTTTTCCTATGCAACAAAATATGTCACCTAAATGCAAGAGACATTTTGTTTAGTTTCGAGAAGAGCCTCAAGATCATTCTTGTGGCGTATCTCACATTACAGCAGCCACTATTTGGAAACTAATCTTAGAATGAACTGCACGCCGTATGATAAATGATCAAACACTCAAATAACACTTTTATAAACCCTTGCTCGCGAAATTCCGTTCCATTCTTTTAAAAATCAGACACATTCACGCAAAAAACTATTACACAATGGCACCTACCTTAACGTCGGATTCTACGGGTGATGCTGGTACGGAGATGGTGACAGTGCCAGAATGTGGCCTTGGAGGCGGTGGGGGAGGTGTTGATGTAGGCCTTTTAGCCACCTGCATAAGTTACAGAGAAAAACAATGCATTATTATAAAAAACTAAGGCCACACATGATAAATGAACTAAGTTTTCATTATTTAGTTATTCGAGTTTAACTTCTATTGTGTGAAAAAGTAAATTGTAGATTGTAAAAGCAAGGATAAAGATAGGTAATCTATTCTACTTTGAATAGTGCAATGAAAAGCTAGATCTATAAAAATGTTGTGACTTTCTAAGACAGAGGTTCTCTACATAAAACAATAATCTGAATGTCTAGCCAGCTGTCGAATTATGGATGAAGAACATGTCAGAGAACTGAAGGACTTCAAAGTAAAAAAAATATAATAATAATAATAAAATAAAATAAGATATCTTTCCATGTTTACAACAGGATTCAGCCAGAGGTAATCCTTCAGTTCCCCAACAGCGACTATGCACAGGATGTCCCCGGTGTTCTTACCTGGACAGTGATGGAGTGAGCAGGGTGGATGGTGGGTGTCTGTGTGACTGGGAAGACACTATGGTGAGCAGGAGTGGATGGCGTGCCATGTGCAGGTTCGTCATAGACTGAGCCATGAGGGGTTGGGTATACAGTCATAAGTGCAGGTGTGGAAGGAAGCTGCTGGGTTTGTGTTGGGGCACCGAAAGTAATGGAAGGAGGAGGAGGAGCCACAGAAGGGGACTCCAGGTGAGCGGGAACTTGGGGAGGCGATACCACCCCCATGTTGAGCGGCCGCACCTCTGACAGGGCCAGTGGGCGATGTTGACACACTTCTCCAGGAGTCTTCTCGCTATCAAAGTCCAGTCGAGTAGGAACCGTTCTGGGACCTGAAAGGGGAGAGAAACAAGGGAGGTTTTACCTTGAGCTGTTTTTAATTAAAAATAAAATCTTGTACTACTTGGCTGGGTGTTAAACCAGTTAGCACAGATGGCAAGACTACACTGCCATTCTCACTGTAATAAAGTTCATCCATTATCTTTACACATAGATGGCTATACAAGTGCTTAGTCACCAAGGAGTCAGTTATTAGTCTTACCTGTCTCACCTGTTTACCCTTTTCCTAGAGATTTGAAAGCTTCATTTCCATCATTTTATTGTTTTTAATGTTATTAATATTTTAATAATTTAATAATCATAAAACCAGTAAGAATGAAAACAATGTCAATATCAAGAGTATTAGAAAGAAAAACACATTTTTCTGCAAATTCAAGGAATGGGGAAAACAAAATGATGATAATTAACAGGTAATTAAAATGCCATCCTCAGTGTGTTCCATGCTACCTTGTGCAAAGAAGTCAGCTACATTCAGGGCTTTATTACCTATAATTACTGCAGCACCAAGCCAGGTTCACAACTACAGCCAAACACATATCATGAAAGGTGAAGGCAAAAGTAACCTCCGAAAGACTTATTTTCAAAATATTACAGCAATGTCCATTCATTCACATACTTCTGTTCCTCTCTGTTATCAAATAGTGTCATGTGAAAACATAAAACTGATAAGACCTAACATCACTTTAAAGAATAATTCAATATGAAAAGTGAAATCATATAAAAAATTCCCCCCCCTAATAATATATAAATGTTCTATTCAAAGGCAAGCAAACAAGTGTGATAACAGAAATGGTTCATTGACATTCATCTGTGCAATGTTTCTGACTTAATAAATAGTACTAAAGCTTTCTGAGCAGCAAAAGTTTCAGTAGTGCACAGATACATTTTCAATGCACTGTACAAAATCATTTGCACTGAACTATTAAGAAATCTTTTGACTAGGACTGTGCCTTCTTTCAAAGGAATTTTTATGAGGCATATAGAAACCATTAGCTTGAGTGGATGCCTTTCATATCTCAAACCCTAGAAGGGCTCAAACTCACTCTGGAGACTCTACTGGTCTCTACACTAACATAGCAAATTAAAACAAAATCACTACAATGAAATTCATGCAGTCTTAGTCAGAAACATTTACAAACAAAATCCTAATCCTGGCATCATGGCTTCATCAGCAAATATCTGTAATTTGAATCTTTGCTTATTTACAGAACAATCTGAATTCCCACAAAAAGTTAAGGCAAGAAGGCACTCTTCTAAAGGGATGTAGATAAAGTTTTTTGTGTGTGTGTGTGTTGTAGTTTCTTAATATCACACAGACAAAAGCACAGCAAGACCCACAAACACACAGAGATATAGATAGAGATAGAGATACAGATACAGACATAGACACAGTCACACACCCACACCTCTTTACCCTTTGTAACTCACCAGGTGTGATGGGCGTGGCAGAGCTTGCACTTGTAATGGCTCCCGTGTGACCTCCTGAGTACGAGAGATGGACAGGCTCATGGCTGGGTTGAATATTTTTAATGAGTCTCCCCCAAGCCGCTACATTGATGTTCATCTGATTGGGTCGCAGCACCTTTCCCTTCTGCATGAACAGCTTCTTTTGTCGCTGCAGCTTGGGCTTGCGTGAGATCATGGGATTCAGGAATTTGATCTGTTGAAAGATTTTTTTTTTTTTAATAAATAAATAAATAAAATAATGATAATAATAATAATAATAATAATGATGCTCATCTTATGTAATACTACTTTTACAAGCAAAGTAAAATTGGTTCTGTAAGTCAAAAAATGTTTTAAAGTAAGACAGAATGTTTGATATTAGTTGAAGATGTCAGGACAAATATCAATATATTATCTGCCATCCAAAGAATCATCAAAATCATGAGAAATAAATCTAAAATGTGACAAGCCTGGCTGCATGAATGTCAATATATTTAGAATTGTAAAACAACGCACATGTAAGCTGAACTAATGAACACATAATAAAATCCTGATTGGTAACACTCAGATTGATGCTGAAGGTGTCTTAAGATCTAAATTAGAGATGAATATCTCAAAAAGAAGTAGCATTAGATCTACTTACACATCCAGCTCAAAATATGAAGAGATTGAACTCTAATCCCTTGCCCAGTGACAGAACAGTAAAATTCTTAAATAAAAAACTAGATATCCCTTGACCATCTGAATACAATTATCAAAAAAGTGATACAAAAGCTTCCCTCATGACATGTGAATTCTGCACAAATATGTCGCATGAAGAACTCACCTCAGTAAAAAGAAGTCCCTTTGGTTCTAGCTGGAGTGCCATGCCATGTCTAACATCATCAATGAACTCTTCCAGTCGTAGGAACTTTACTGCACATAGCGACCGCCAATCTCGCCAGTAAATATCAATCTCTAAATCTCTCGACTTATCTAAATCAATGCTAAATCTGTGAAGGGAAAAGTATATATATAATATATATCAGTATAAATTTGAAGTAAAAATATTATCCATATAATATTTACCTGTTATCAAATAAATGAGAAAGTAAATGTTAAAAAAACCTTATTCAGACCAAGTCTTTCTCAGTGAAAATTAGTTCCTACCACCAGGACACTTTAAGAGAGAAAACACTGACAAATCGGTGTAATACATGTTTTATCTTTCTGACTACAAACCATAAATTCATCAATATCAAAATTTATTTTCAAGAACTAGTTATGACTTAAAAAAACATATATATATATATAAATATACAAATATTTCATTTATATATATATATATATATATATATATATATATATATATATATATATATATATATATTATATTGATATTAAATTATATATATGTATATATAATGTATATATAATAATATATATATATATATATGATATATATTATATATATATTATATATATAATATATATAATATATATATATATATATATTATTATATATTATATATATATATAATATATATATATACATACATATATATATATAATAATATATATTAATAAATAATATATAATAAATATAATATAATACATAACTATAATAAATATAATAATATATATATACTAATCATATATATAATATATATATATATAATGATATAATATATATATATATATATATATATATATATATATATATATATATATATATATTATTACACACACACACACACACACACACACACACACACACACACACACACACACACACACACACACACACACACACACACACACACACACACACACACACACACACACACACACACACACACACACACACACACACACACACACACACACACACACACACACACACACACACACACACACACACACACACACACACACACACAGAGGTGTATGTATGTGTGATATATATATATATATATATATATATATATATATATATATATATATATATATATATATATATATATATATATATATATATATATAGATAGCTCCATAATGGCTTGGTCAACAAGAAGTATATAACTAGTATTAGCTATCCCACTTTTTACATATTTCCTTGATTTTCAGATGTATATATATATATATATATATATATATATATATATATATATATATATATATATATATATATATATATATATATATATATATATTTTATTTTTTTTATTGACATTATCATTGTATTTACCAGATGATAATAATAATGACATAAAAAAAAAATCTTGAAAGCTCAAGGAAAGGGAGAAATCAAGTGACTCATTGCTGGATGAGCACTTGTGGAACATTCTCTGTGTACACACAATTCACAAAACAGCAGTGGACATTTCATCTTCCCATTAACAATGGATTGAAAGAGCTTCCCTGAACCACTCACCTCTGGTCCCATGCTGACTGAGAGCAAGGTTTCCAGCTTGTTTGGCCAACCACTTTATTGTTGTCTAATTTTAGTACTGCCATTACCTCGTCTGAGAAAGGTTAAAATAAATGATATTGATCATGCAACATGATGAAAAAATGTGTATGTGGAAGTTAATAAGAACATAAAATAATATTTACCAGAATTAAGGCTCATACAAACAATAACCAAGTTCTTATCTATTCATGACTTTGTGGTATTTTTACATACACAATAATCTTATCCCCAAGCAAAAAGTCAGCATCATAAATACTGTTGAAAGAACATATAAAATCAGTGGTTTCCTTACTAGAAATTTCGTCTTTGACGGAGTAGGACTTTGACGATTTTCCTGTGACACCTTTCATAAATGATTTAAGGTCTGAGGGTCCGGAGTGGGAGTCTCGGCGGGACCGGCCTGGAACATCTTCCAGGAGGTCTTGTACACCAATCAATCTGTAAAAGGCAGGGATTATTACCAAAATAGTTTAACCCCATAGGTGTCGCATGTTCATTGGCTCAAAATAATTGCTCCAAAACACTAACATCAAATATTTACATATGTTTCCAACACCTAAATACAAAACAATTTGATTTTATCTTTCCCACACAGCAAACTAACAACGTAACTGCAAAACCATAGACAATCAAATTCAATTACATCACCACTAAAAAAATACATTTACAGATAGTCATACTAACCTTACTTCTAGTTTGCCAGTGACGGCAGCGCCCTTACTATGTAGAGCTTGTGAGCGACGGCTGGGGTAGTTCTCTTTGTCATAGAGGCTTGTGTAATTGGCCGGTGAGGGAGACGCAGATAGCGAGTTCTCCAACTCCCGCTTCACCTGTGGGAGCACAGTTCAGAACTGTAAGTCACATATCTATGATAGGTAATGCCTAGTTTAGGATCAAAATAGCTTACCGTTTTATTTACTGAATTTTAGAAAGCCTATATGCATAATGCTACACTGAAAATAAAGATTACCCTTCCTTTCCATTTTCTATTTCTAAACATATTATTTAAAGTAACTTTAACATAATTATGGAAATTAGAGGAAAGCTGAGATAACTTAAATAAACAAAATGACTATAATAACACAGTACCTTGAAATAAGAATAAAATGTGGCAAATAGTAAAAACAAATCTCCTCTGAACTTAACTCAGTGATTGTATCTGAACCAAAGCAAGATATTAATAAAATGATGCATGCTTCTCTAAAATACAACATCTGATATCCAAGGATTTTAGTGACAGGTTATGTAACTACTCTAGAATCTGTAGTTAATCTGAATAATTAATGGCAAGTAAGACATTACAATGTACAGCAATGGCAGTAAACCTAAATCAAGAAAGGTAATGGTTTACAAACCTAGAGAACCTCCAGAGAAAATTCAGTTTGAGAATGACAGTTGCAATAGCAGTATTACACCCATTACTGGCAAGTTCACTACAGATACAATATGGGTAACAAGTTTAAGTCAGTACAAGGAGGAAGAGGATGTGCATGATAAGGACAGAAAATTAAGTGAATATTATGCTTAAGCAAAGTGATAGTGACATATAAAGAACATCAAGCCTATAAAACTGGCAGCTAACTCTTTATTAATAGGAGACAAATCAATATTAAAATTTTCATTACAACAGAACATCAACAAAAGCAAGTAATTAATAATACACATTTTATGAAACTAAAAGAAAGTGGCTCACAATAACATTTCAACTAAACACTCATAAATAGTTACAACAGTAGTACTCATTAAAGCTGGCA
>NC_051423.1:24700213-24717713 GCF_015228065.2 Penaeus monodon | reverse complement strand
TATTTTTACATATATAATTTTATAATATATATTTTAATACATAATTCATAATATATTTATTATATATATCTACGATATATATAATAATTGATATATATTATATTTAATAGCTTTTTATTAATCTTTTATAGTACTATTATATTATAAAATATATTATATACATAATAAATATTTACATTACAATAATATAACATATACTATATAAATTTTAATAATACATAATTTTATTTATAATACAATATAATTTATAATGACAAATTATCCAATATATTACTATAAATATATATATATTATCAGAATATAATATATATTACTAATATATATTATATATATATAAATTTATATATATATAACCCAATATATATTATATGATTAAAAATTTATATCTATAATATTATATATCCATAAATATCTATTATAAAAGATATATATGATAAAAATATTAAATTACAAATATTATAACATAAATAAATTTAACTAAATAATAAATAAATAAACATAATATATAATATATATATATATATATAGAAAATAGATATTATATATACTTAACTTAATATATTAAAATTTAATATATATATAATAATATATAAATATATATTTTCTATATATACAAATATATAATATTAACATAAAATATATAGATATATACATAAATAATAAAATACTATACATAAATAATAACTAAAATATCTATTATCTATATATTATATATATAATTAATAATATACAAATTTAAATTATCTATTATAATAAAAATAATATTTTATTATTTTATAATACTATATCATAACAAAAATATTATAATTAATTTTATAAACATAAATATTATATATTAAATATATAATAATATACAAAATAATATAATAATATAATATAATATATAATATACATATAAGATATAAAAAAATAATAAAAATATTATATATACATAATAATATATATATAGATTGAATATATCTATAATTTTAAAAAGATATATATAATAAATATATATAAATACAATATAATCAAAATAATATTTTATTATAAAATTAAATTACATAATATATATATAATAGATATATTAATATAAAATATTTTACCATAAATTTTGTTTTAATACAAATAAATAATAAAATCTTTTATACCAAAATATATAAAATGGGAATAAAAATATATATAATAAAATAAATAATATAAATAAATAAAAATATATCTTTCCTCATAAATATTTTATATATAAGGGAATAATAAAATTAATATAATAATAATATAAAAATTATATATATTTTTATATTTATAGGCCTATATTAACATAAAATAATTATTAATAATATAATATAAATCTATATAATAATAAAATTTTATATTACATAATATAAAATAAATAAAAATTTTATAAAAAAAATATTATAAAATCATAATAAATATAAAATATATTATACAATAAGAATAAAAATAAATTTAATATAAAAAATAATAATAAAACAAAAATAAAATTTTTAATATAAATAAAATTAGATAAATTTTTATATAATAACAAAAATTAAATATATAATATATAGTAATATTATATATATATATAATAATAATAATGATAAATTTTTATAAAATAAAAATTTTATAATAGATTATTTAAAATACATACATAATATATATATTATCCAAATAATAATATAACATAAATTTTTAATATATAAAAATAAATTTTATAATAAGATATTTTAATTACCAAATATATATAACATAATATAATTCAAAATTAAAATTTATAATATATAAAAAAAAGGGAAATATTAATATCATAATATAAATATAACATATCTAAAAGATTATTTATATTTTTACAATTAATAGTTAGAATAAATTAATTTTATTTTTATATAAAAAAATTATATTAATATATAATAATAATTTATCTAAAATATATATATCTTACCTATACAATTTAATATCAATTTTTTAAAAATTTTTATTTTTATAAAATAAAATTTTATATACTCTTTATAAAATATTATTCCTATATATTATAATATATATAAAGTTAATATTTTTATATATTTTCCCAAATTTTAGATATATATATATATATAAAATTTTAATATATAGATATATTTAAGTAATTTTATATAAAATTAATATATACTATAATAAAAATTTTTTATATACTTTTAATGACAATTTTATGGGGAAAAAATTTTTATAAATATACATATATATAACATTTTATAATAAATATAATAGATAAAACCAAATTATATATAAAATTTTATAAAACAAAATATATACCATATTATATAATTATATAAAAGGAATAATATTATAAAATATATAAATATTATATATATAAATAATATACAATTATATAACTATATATATATAATAATTTTAAAATAAAATACAAAAGATAATATATATATTTTATAAAAATTATATAATTAATATATAATACCTAAGATAAATAAATATTAAATAAAATAAAGATTTTATATATAAAAAAATTTAAGAAATAATATAAAATAAATGTTTTTATATATATATATATAAATTAATTTTTTATAATAAAAATATTTATTTATAATATATTATATTATATATAGTAATATATAAAATTATATATCCCTAATATTATACAAAATATATATATAGATAATAAAATTATATAATTTAATAATTTTACTTACATTTTTAAAATAAAATATACCTGTAAAAATATATATATATATATATATATAATATTATAAAATATATTTTTATAAATTATATATGTTTTATATAATAAAAAATTTTTATATATAATTATATATATAAAAATATTTTAATATATATATAAAATATATTTATAAAATGAAATTATTAAATTTTATATATAATAATTTATTATATATATTATAAAATATATATTTATATACCACATAATATTATTATTTTAATACACATAAATATATTTTATATATATATATATATTTTTAATATTATATAAAAAAATATATATATATAAATAATATATATATAAATAATATTTACATACTTTACTACATAATACATCCCATACATACAAAAATACTTTACATATATATATATATTATATAATACCCTATATATTTATTATACATAACATTATAAATAGTAATATAAAAATTTATAAAAAAATATATAAATATATAATATAAAAATATATAATATATAGATAATAATATGTAAATATATAATTTTATAAAAAATATAAATTTTTATAGATAAAAAATTATAAATATATTATATAATATGTAAACGATGATCTTTATTCTGCACTCTGTCCTTTTTCCACATTTTTTGGAAATTTTCAAAGGGGGAAACCTGTTCTTTAAAATTAAATTATTACTTTTTGAACAGCCTTTTAAGTAATTTTTAAATTTTGTTTTTCTCTCATACATAAAAATATGGCCCAAAACCATAAACAGTGACCACGGGGCAGAAAAAAAAGTTTCCCCAAATTGTCAAAGGCTTTTTTTAGTGTCCTGTTTTTTTTTTACAAAAAAATTATATATAAAAACATAACTGTACCAAGCCACGAAATATGCAAAACCAATGTCAAAATAAAAAAATATAAATTAAGTAAATCATGCACCTTTGGTATAGTATTCACATAGTTTTACCATCACTATATCTATCAACATGAATGGGGAAACCCCAAAACAAAATTGTAATAAACAAACCAATAAATCGAAAACAACTACACTAGGAATCCCAAATGGAACAAACCCCAATATCATGCACTAGTTTTAGGACTAGGTTGGGGTTTTTACAGGGTTTTTGTCCCGCGGGAAATTTTGGATCCACTTTGAAACGAAAAAAACCCCAAAAACGAAAGCCAAGCTCCTGCTTGGGAAACCTTATTATAGGGTTATATGTGGGTAGTAAGTATGAAAAAATGTAATATGAGACAAGATTTTTAAAGAAATAAATGTATTATTATTCCCTAAAATTGTAATATGATTCAACTGATTCATACATCACTGCAGATTACATGATGGCTGTTTCAGAGGGGTTCATTTAATTTTTAAATTCACTACAGCTATATAAGAAAAAACAAAATCTGGAAAAGTAACTAGCTGTTTGAATTACAGGAAATCTAAAACAATGGTTACATATTAAGGACTAACACCTCAAAAAAATTGGTCAGCAGTTATGACATATAAGCTGCTAAATCAAACACTCCTGTAAAGAGGCCATTTTCATCAGGACCATCAACTCACCTCCCCGGCCATAATGGAGCCCTTTTTGGAAAGTCCCCCCCGTAGCCGCTCCGGGAGATCAAAATCAAACCCAGCTTAGGGGTTTGCTTTTTTCCCAAGCCTCTGCGGGGCCTGGGGGGAAAAAGCCTTTTATTGGACAATTTCCCCAGACAACTTGAGAAACCCTGAAACGGGCTTAATGCAAACATAAAAGTATTGGTTATCAGAGAATAAGCAACAGAAAAAAACACAACAAACTTGTTATAAAAAATGTCAAATGTTGGGAGGGCATGAAAAAAAAAAAAAAAAAAAAAAAACATTTTCTTTTTTTTCCTTTTTCCTGCATGGCCCAACACTCGGAACACTGCTCATCCCCAATAATATTTTTTTTTTCCCCCTGCTAAAAATTTTGGGGTTTCAAACTACAAATTACACCTCATTAGGACACTGAACTTTCATTCTGATTTTGCGTGGATGTTTTAGTGTTGGTTAGAGAATGTTTATGATGATGGCTGTGGGGGTGGGGGGGATTTGATGGTATCGGGGGGGGTTGAGGGAAAAAGTGGCGGAGTGGGGTAGGGTTTAGTGTCCAGTGTATTGGCTTCCCTTTAACATGGGAGAAAAGCCCCCGCTGTCGCTGGCATTCCCGGGGTTTTGTTCGGGAGAGTGATTTTGCCGGGGTGGGAAACCCCAGGAAGTTGAGGGGGGGCATTATGCCACTATTTGTCAGTTCCCAGGTTTTTTAAAGGGCCCAAAGGCTCTTTAACCCGGTTTCCCGGGCTACTGGCCATTAGATGTGCCTGCCCAAAACACGGCAGTTTTTTACCAAGGCACGGGGGATTGCGGGGGTGGCCCAAAATGAATCCCTCTACGCTTTGGGTATGAGAGCCTCAATTCTCCAAACAACTGGGGTCTAAAAAAACTACGTTTGCTCGGGGATACAGGGTTTTTCCCGGGGTTTTTCCTTTTAAACCGTGATGCAGGAAAACAGGCAGGGTTTTGGTGAAAGGGAACCTTGGCAGGGGCCGAAACAATCCAATATTAATGAATCTTCCTCCAACGGGAAAGTTGAAAGGGGGTTTTTCCCTATTTTCCCCCAAAAAGGCACTCCTTTCCCTTCTTTTCCCCAAAAAGGCTCATGTCCGGCAGCGGGTTGCACTTTTCTTTTCACCTTTAAAAGTGTATTTCCCATTTTGCTCATGTTTGGAAGGCACTGAGGGGGGAATCTCAGACTGTGGAGGGGGGGGGTGGGGGCTGCCTCTGCACTTTTTTTTGCACAAGCAGAAAAACTTCTCCTCACTGTGGGGGACAACATTTTGCCCCCTAAACCAGAATCAGATCGGGGGAAAGACTCCTCTCTTTAAAGGAAGTTTTTTTCAAAAAAATAAACCGTTTTCTCTAAGCGAACCCCTTTCCTTTTCCCTTTCGCCTTTTCATCTTTCCCGGAATCCCCCTTTCTGCCTAAAAGTCTCTTAAAGATCTTTTTTTTTTAACCCTCATACACCCTTTCCTAAAATCCCCCCCCCCCCCCTTTTTTTTTCTTTAAACAGACCTGCCGAACCCATTTTCTTCCTAACACTCCCCAAAATCTCTTAATTTTACAGCCCTGCCTGAGCCCCTCTTCTTCAAAAATTATTTTCCCAGAATTGTTCGGGCCCAGTGCCCAAAACCAGAATCCCTTCTCTCAAAACCCTTTCTTCCAGAGTCCCTGCTGTTCGAGTGACCTTGAAAAATCTCTACGCTAAACCCATTCGACCCAGAATCCCTTCTCTAAAACCGCACAATAATACCCCTTCTATTTTTCTTTTTTTAAAAGAGTTTTTTTCTCTCAAGAGATCTCCCTAAATTTTTCCCTTTTCTAAAAAACAGGGGAACCCTTTCTTTTAAAGTTTACTCAAAAATTTTCCCTCAGCTCCTGAGACCGAGTGCCCCCTTGCCTTTTAAAGGGCCCAATTGCCGAAGCTTTTCCTATGGGAACACCCCTTTCACGGGAAAAAGGGGAAGGGCACCCCTCCTCCCGTCTTCCGCGAAATTTCTCTACTCTCTGCCCCTCCCAAAAGAGAGTTGCTGGGTTAAACTCTTTTTCCCCCTTTCCATGTGGGGATAAACCCCATGCCTCTGCGGGAATCCTTTTTCCTCTGGGAATCGCCCCCTTTTCTTTTTTCCTTATATTTTGGGCACCCAAATTCCCAAGGAGCCGGTTTGAATCCTTGCGTTCGGTTGGCTTAAAAGATTCTTTTTTTTCCTCAAGGCGGTATGACCCTTCTTGATCTGCAGCCTGTAGAGATTTCCGGGCTTTTTTGTGATTTGGAAAATGAAACCCTTTAGTTCCTCCTTGGGAAAATTTCCCAAAAGCGGTAATCTGGGTAGTTTTCCCCCAAAGTTTTGGGGGGGAGTGGCTTTGGGGGGGGCCGCTCTGCCTCCAAACAGGGGCCCCCGTCGCCGCAGGGCTTCGCGGGTAGCGGTCTTCTTGGGGCCCCTTTTTGGGTGTAGGCCCCTGGGGGCTCGAGCTCGGCGACCGCCCCCTGTTTTTGGGGGGCCTGGGAAAGGGCCCCCGCTGTTTCTGGGCATCTCCCATTCGGGGGCTCCCGCCTCATAAAATGCTTCATGCAGGGAAGACAGAGACAGCTCTGAGGTGGGGCGCGGTGACGGCAAGTCGAGGTCGCCCGTGAGACGCGGGGGTTTAAAGGGTTTTGAACTCGGGTGCCCGCCAAGAGAGCGGGCCCAGGGCGGCAACTCTGGCTTTTGGCTTCCCTTTCCCCAAACTTCCCAGTGGGACTACTGAGGTAGGAAAGAATGGAGTGCCTGCTACGTGGCTGGATACCTGAGATCTCCGTCGGCTGAGGCGGAGGTTGAGGTTAGAAAACCGGGCAGGGGAGCTGGTCCTTACCGCCGGCGGAGCAGGCATCGGCAGCGGGGATTGCTGACCTGGCGTGGGCGTCGTGCTTGGGCTGCGTCGGAATCCCACTGTCGGAGGCGCAGACACAGCCTCGTGCGAGCGCAGCGACCCCCCTGTCCTGTGGCGGCGGCGGCGACGAGGACAGAGTGAGCACGTCGTCCGTGATGAAGGCCGACCTGCGCCCGCTGTGGCTGTGGCGACGTCCCCGGGAATACACGAAGCTCGACGCCTTCTCCTCCAGCGGGTGTTCGTGGCGGCGCCCCAGATTGAGCTCCGTCTTCTTGCGCTGCTTCGAGCCGAGGGCTACCACGGCCTGAGGGCGCCGCGGCCCCGACTCCAGGCTGTCGTCGGAGACCGGCGACGACGGAGTGGAGGACTCCGCCTCGGAGGAGAACTGCTTTTCAGAGGGCACGGGTGTGGAGGTGCGAGGGGCGGCGCGGGGGGGCGCGAGGGCCTCCCGGGCTCGCCGCGGTTAAAACTCGCGGGCATGCGGCCCACGGGGAAAACCTCCCCCCACCTTTCGGACCCCGGGCACCCCAAAACCCCTCCTGTGTCACCAGACACCCGCTACCCTCGTTGCTTAACGCTTAAGAACCTGACTGGTAGCCATTCATTATACACACAAAACAATCAAAAGAAATATTAACCATATTAAAGTTTAGATAAAAAACGACCCCAAAAGGGGGAAGCAAAATCAGAATGATACTGCTCAATAACATGTATAGGACTAAAACGCGTTTTACCTGGCATGACCAAAGCAATAAAATATCAACAGGCATAATGTATAGGGAAGTGGGCGTCGGGAGGTCAGGGGACCCTCTGCAGGGAACACTCGAGACTACAGATCTTTTTTTCTTCAGTGAAGAATATATATATAGATGTTCCTTCCGATGCAGTGTATACCTTTGCCACTGCGTGTATTTGAACATATTTTTTGTCATTTTAGTGCCACAGCTACATCATTTACCTTTGTGTATCTTGTTGCAGTTTTAAAGAAATCTCTTTATCAGTATAATTACATTCAAATTTTTATTCGCCACAAAGGGCTATAATTGGGGAAATGGGGGCAAAAACATTTCCCCCGCGCATTTTTTATATATTTAAAAAAATCATTACAAAGAAAAACCCGAAGAAAAAACATTAGCTAATCCCAGGTTTTTTAAAAAGGAAAAAGGGTTTTCCCCCGTACCCATGTATCTTTCAAATACTATTTAAAAAAAGGAAAAAATGACGCCGGGAAATTAAACTCTTTTGGGAAGAAACCCATAATTTATACTGCGGAAATGATGTCATTCTTCGGGGGGAAAAGAAGCCTTTTCGAGGTTTTTAGGCCCAAAAGGAAATGGGGAAATTTTTTCTAATGCCCCGTGTGTGTGTGTGTGTTTGTGTGTTTTTGTGTTTGGGCGTGTGTGTGTGTGTGTTGTGTGTGTGGGTGTGTGGGTGTGGTTGTGTGTTTGTGTGTGAGAGGGGAGAAGAGAGAGAAGAGGAGAGAGAGAGAGAGAGAGAGAGAGAGATGAAATGAGGGAAGGAGAGAGGGAGAGAGGGGGGAAAAGAAAGAGACAAAAGAGAGGAGAGAGAGAGAGACCCAAAAAGAGAGAGAGAGAGACAAAGAGAGAGAAGAGGGGACGAAAGGGGAAAAGAGAGAGAGAGACAGAAAAGAGAGAGAAGAGAAAAGAGGGAAGAGAGAGAGAGAGGGGAGGGGAGAGAAAAGAAAAGAGGAGAGAAAAGAGAGAGAGAGAGAGAGAGAGAGAGAGAGAGAAAGAGAGATTTTCCCACCAGTTTTCTGAGTACTGTAGACAATGTTGTTTAAGATGCCAATTACCTAACAATGCCTGTTAAGAGAACGAAAGGGAAATGCTGACGAAATCGCGAGCAAAGGAGAAAATAGCCCATGAAGTCATTTCAGCTGGCGGGTTCTTAGCGTCCTCCCTTCGCGGTCTCCCCGATCCCAATTGTTCAATAAGCTGACTGACGAAAATTAGTGTCATAAAAAATGTCGATATTCCCCCCAAGTATCTCCCTCCCGAAAGCAGGGGTTCCCCAAGGGACGGCTCCCCGGGGCGATTTCCTATTTTAGAGAGGCCCCCGGGCCCGCCCGCCAGCCAACCGGGCCGGCGTCCCCGCCCCTCCCCCCCCGCCCCCCCTGGGTTTCCCCATGCCAAGGGGCCGGGCCCCCCCCCCCGGGGAAAAGCGCAAGGGGTGTCCTTTGCCCTTTTTTACCAGGGATGGCAAAAAATTGGGCTGACCTATTCTGAACGTGGGCCCGGGGTCTGAACTAAGGGAAGGTGCCTTTGCGAAAGGGGGGAATCACAGCTAAAAATAAAAAAAATAAACGAAAACCCTTAAAATCCCACTACAGTTAAATATAATAAAATAAATATATTTTAAATAAAATTATATATATATAAAATAAAAAATATAATATAAAATATTTATTTTATATTAAAATTATATATAGAATTATATATTATTATAAAAAATAGATATATAATTTTAAATAAATATAAATATATATAATCATAAGATTATAATATATATATATAATATAATATATAAATAAAATATAAATAATATAAAAAAATATATAAATATATAAATATAAATATATTGTAAATTAAAAAATAAAAAAGTAAAAAATTAAAATTATATAAAATTATATATAAATAAAATTTTAAAAAAATATAATATAAATATATAATATATAATATATATTTTATAAATGATGTAAATTTTAAACACAAAAGTAAAACAACTCAATAAAATAACCTCGATTTTGGAAAGCTTTCCCCTTTTGCCCGCTAACCCAAATACCCAAACCTTTTCCCATGACTTCCTAAAGGCCTTTCATTAAGGATAAGTTACCGCGCGAGGAGTAACTAGGATTCGGAGAATCAGCGGCGATACAGTATCACTAATAACAAGCCCATCGTTAATCAGATCCCCTTGCTTCCCCCCTTCCCTTCCCCCCTCCCCCTCCACTATCGCCCCACTCCCTCTCTCCTCTCTCTCTTCCCGCCTTGCCCTCCCCCTGCTTCCCTCAACACTATGAAAGGAAAAGCTAATCAATAAGGGCACGGGAAGAGCAACACCTACAGACTCGCCCTTCTCTCGCTCGCACCGCGTCCCGGGAAATCGCCCAAGCCGTGGCGATCAAAAACAACCAAGACACTAGAGACATCGCAAAGGGGCTACCTCGACCTCTTCAGTATGTACAAGTTACATTGTTCTCCTAAAATCAGGGCGCAATTTCACATCACGCGTCTGTCACTAAAAGCACTGTTCACATTCCATCGTTTGCTTTGACGCCTTTGGCAGCGCCGCCTTCGCCTGACTGAACGCCCTTCCTAAAGATAGAAGAATCGGGACGGAAGTCGGCGCGTCGCGCCCGCAGACTTCTTGGTCCCCGAAGTTACTGTTCAGGGAGTAGGGCGAGAATCGTTTTAAGTCACATGACGGGTGGACTTGCGGTTGGGTCAGGAATAAACAAACAAACAAACAAACAAACAAACAAACAAACACACACACACACAAAGGATGTGAAGATGCAATGGTCTGATGTATTCATCATTGTTTACCTTTTTACAAACGCATACGCTCATAGTACTTTATTTATTCCTCATTCGTCTTAGAAATGTTTTAAGGTGGAATTTGCTACAATTTATTGTTTTAAAGCACGTATTTATATATTCATACCTTTATATATCTTCATTTCATACCTTATTTGTCTGAGTTTATACTTCTCCCATATAAAAATTCCACTAGAACTTTTTTCCTTTCCTTCATAAGGATCCCTACAATGCTGTATATAAGGATCAGGAAATGGAAAGTGCCAGACTGACGTAAAACGAAATCTGCGAGCAGATACTTGGCGTTATGACCCCCTAAGGGAGCCCCGAGTGAGACCCTGGGCGAGGTCCCCAGGTTTCCTACGTGTGTGTAGACCAGGATGTCTCGGACGCGGTCTCGGGTACGCGTGGCAAAAAAAAAGGCAGTTCCGCATCGGGCATGGCGTGCGTTAAGTCCTCTTCTCCCGCCCTGAGGTAGGTTATCATGGTCGCCTGATAGCCCCGCGTTAGCTTTCTAATAAGCTTATGAACTAAGGTATCAAATTATTAGCTTTATCGATTATTGTTGTCTAACTGATTTCCATAAGGGTTATTTATCTATCTAACGTTTTTTACTTCTTTGAACTCGTTAAGCTGGACATTGTGCCTGTGACCTTGGAGAGTTTCGGGTTCACGAAGCAATGCATTTTAAAAAATGACATAACTACGCATGCCTGGTAGTCTGTGTCTGTAAACACGTCTAGGCTGCTATTTTTGCCTCGGTTTGTGTCTGAATATGACTTGTGTTTGACTGTGGATCTGTTATGTGTATCTGCCATGCTACAAGTTTGATTCTGACAAACTAAGTGTTGGAAAAACCTCAACTGCCTCTACGGAACTACTAAACAGGAGCCTGACCAGCATCCCCTGCACGAGGGTCTCTACACAGGAGGGTGTGGACACTTACGAAGGAATAAGGGGCGACACACGATTAAGTTTACATTATCTTTTTTATTTACAATGTTTCAATAAGATGAGATCACGTGAAAAATTATATATACAAAAATTACAATGGGGTTAAGCTGCCAATAAGCCGGTATCGCTGATGGCTGCACATGAAGGGAGAGGCGGACATGAACGACACAAGACAACATCTTCTCCGGGAGTCTCACTTGCGTCTCCCATATGTACCTGTCCAGTCGCGTGGGTGCTCGATGCTGCTGCGGCCGCGGCAGCTGCAGCGCCCATCCTCGGAACCCGCCGCGGCAGGATGGGCGTGGTCCGAGGGTGCTGCTCCTCCGCCGCCGCTGCCCGACGATCCACCGGTGATGGCGACCTGGCCGGAGACCGGGCGGGAGAGGCGGCCCGTCCCTTGGGCTTGGGCGAGGGCGTGCGGGACTTGGGCTGCGGCACAAGGGCGGGGGCGAGGTGAGCTGTCTGGCTCTTCGCGGGGCGCTCGGGCCGTCGTAAGTCGTCCTCGTAGCAGCGGTGGGAGTTGAAGGTGCGCGTTGTGGGAGACTTTGCGGGCGGCGCACGAGGCTCCTCGGCGCCCACGGGGCCGGGCGGCGGGTAATCTGGAGGTCCCTGAGTATGATGAGGGTGAACATGAGGTGAACATGACGGGTGATGGTGATGGTGGTGATGGTGGTGGTGGTGAGGGCAGACTGAACAGGGTCGGTCATGCGTTAGCGTGGACACGATGGAGTAGAGGGCAGAGCAGTGCTGGCAGGGGCAGCAGGGCGGGGGGAAGGCATGGGTGTGGTGCACACTCGGCTCGAAGTAGCGTCCTCTCGCCTCCTGGTCTCCGGCGTGGCCGCGCTCCCAGCTCCCCGTAAGGCCGGAACCCACCGCCGTGTAGGGCGGCTCGGCCCCTACCCTGTGCCGCGCCCTGCCGCGCCCCTCGGGCCCGGGGCGCCCCAGGGGAGCATCGTCGGGAACTTCCATCATCTGGTCGCGCTGGCCAGAGTCTTCCTCCCGCAGAGTTGAGTGGAACTCGTGTGGCCGCGACTCCCGCGGCACCTGCAGGTCATTGTTTTGTAGAATGATGTGCGCCGTGCTCTTGCAGCGCCGCCCGTAGGGCCGCTGCTGCTGGGGGCGCTGCGTGGCGCGATCCAGACTCCCGGAGAACGTGAGACTCCGCGTGGCGACCTGGTCCCCGGGGCGGCTGAGGTCCATCAGGCTCCGGGTGTAGGCCGGCGCGGGCGACGTGGTGGCGATGCTGGTGGCGGCGGCACTGGCCGTTGAGGGGGCGCCCCGGCCGGCCGCGGTGTCCACCTGGCTCGACAAGGGCGGCCCCGCTCGGTTCAGCGCCAAGGAGTTGCAGATGGCGCATGGAATTAAATGCTGGGCGGCAAGGGCGGGGCTGGGGCTGGCTGCCGAAGGGGCGTTGTACGTCATGGTGAGGCCCTCCCGCCCACAGGTGATGGAGCACTGCGCCCCATGCTCAGAGCCCCACCGAAAGTGCTCCACCGGCTCTCCGCTCGCCATCAGAGGCCGCCCACTGACAGAGGAGGTGGAGGTGGGCGTTACGTGGGCGTACTGGACGGGAGCCATAGACGGAGTGCCGAAGGTGAAGTGCGCCTGGAGTGTCAGTTCCCGGGAATAGACGGGCGTCTGGCTCTTGCTAACATCCGGAGGGGCCGCAGTGCTTCGACGTGACACTCCCCCATTCTCCATTGCTAATGTCCTTGTTTCTTCCTAGTGGTGCCATATATCAAAATACACCTTGGAGTTTCCCTACCGGCGTCGAACATCATAACGACACAACGCGAATATCATAACGACACAAGAGCGGGCACTGGACATGGGTTTCCATGGCGGCGCGCGAAAGGCGGGCTGGCACGGCAGCGCGCCCGCCCCACATGCTCACTCACGCCCGCGTCGCACCTGCGCTCGTCTTGGCCAACGGCGAGCGCCTCAGCTCAAACCATCACACGCCAAACAAAGCAAGGGTTTATGGCTTTCTTTTCTGCCTCTTTTCGAAGTAACACATATCACAGCTGCTGGAGAGAAAAAGACGAGGTCACAACCGAGGACGCTCAGTGGTGGTTGATGAGGAGCCGGATCGCGTAGGAATCCACGGAGGAGCGTCCATTGTACCAGTAGAGGAGGAGGACGAGAATCTGCAGGAACAGGATCGGGACGGTCATGGTGCGGTCGGGGTTCTCGAAGAGCGCGGCCTGGGGGTCGTATCGCGCCCCCGAGTGCAGAAGGGGGTTGGTGGCCACAAGGGCGTGGGCCTGGTCTGCTCCCAGGGTGCAGCTCACGTCGCTCAGCCACATGGTACCCGCAGCAGTTCCACTGCCGACAGGAGGAAACACGAGGCGCCACGCTAATAATCCTTCGCGTCGATCACCCCAAAGGCTGCGTCGTCACGCAGACGCTAGAAAACGGATTTTCACAAGCTCGAGGTCGAGGTCCACGCCGAGGACCACTCCACGCGGACGAATGAAGGAAGCCAATCAAGCCTCTTGTAAGCAAGTCACACAAGCCCGAGTACAGGCTCGCTCTCTCACTGCTTTGCGCCGAGGCTCCAACTAGTCATTTGCTGCCGCAACCTTGCACCCTCAGCTTATATAGCCGGCCGAGCAGCGCAACGACTAACAGGAAATGGAGCTGAGTCACCGCCGCATATGTCAAACGTTGTGACCCGACGGACACGTGCTGCTGCTGCTGCTGTTGTTGTTATTTTTTGTGTGTGTGTTTGCTTTGCATGTTAACGCATGCACCCCGACTGGACCAACAAGTGGACCGCGCACAAGGGAGGCGAATTTTGTTCTACATAAAATATTTTCTGAGACTAAGATTGTTGGATTTAGAAGTATTAGTATGGATATCTCTCCATTCTCTCTCTCTCTCTCTCCATTCTCTCTCTCTCTCTCTCTCTCTCTCTCTCCATTCTCTCTCTCTCCCCTCTCTCTCTCTCTCTCTCTCTCCCCTCCTTCTTTTCTCTCCTCTCCTCTCTCTCTCTCTCTTCTCTCTCTCATTTCTCTCTCTCTCTCCCTTTCTCTCTCTCTCTCTCCTCTCTCCTCTCTCCCCCTCTCTCTCTCTCTCCTCTCTCTCTCTCTCTCTCGCTCTCTCTCTCTCTCTCTCTCCTCTCTCCTCGTCTCTCTCTCTCTCTCTCTCCCATTCTTTCTCTCTTCTCTCCTTCTCTCTCTCTCATTCTCTCTCTCTCCTTCTCTCTCTCTCCTTCCTTCTCTCTCTCTCTTCTCTACTCTCCTCTCTCTCTCTCTCTTCTCTATTCCCCTCTCTCTCCCCTTTTCCCCTCTATTCCTTCTCCCCCTCTCTCTCTCTCTATTCCCTCTCTCTCTCTCTCTCTATTCCCTCTCTCCCCTCTCTTCTCTATTCCCTCTTTCTCTCTCTCTCTCCCATTCCCTCTCTCTCTCTCTCTCTATTCCCTCTCTCTCTCTCTCTCTATTCCCTCTCTCTCTCTCTCTCTATTCCCTTTTCTCTCTCTCTCTCTATTCCCTCTCTCTCTCTCTCTCTTTTCCCTCTCTCTCTCTCTCTCTCTATTCCTCTCTCTCCCCTCTTTTTTCTCTTTCCCTTCCCCTCTCTCTCTCTTTTTTCCCTCTCTCTCTCTCTCTCTATTTCCCTCTCTCTCTCCTTTTCCTCTATTCCCTCTCTCTTCTCTCTCTCTTTCCCTCTCTCTCTCTTCTCTCTCTCTCTCTCTCTCTCTCTCTCCTTCCTCTTCTCTCTCTCTCCTTTTCTCTCTCTCTCTCTCTCTCCTTCTCTCTCTCTCTCTCTCTCCTTCTCTCTCTCTCTCTCCTTCTCTCTCTCTCTCTCTCTCTCTCTCTCATCTCTCTCACCCCTCTCTCTTCTCTCTCTCTCCTCTCTCTATTCTCTCTCTCTCCTTCCATCTCCTTCTTTCTCTTTTCTCTCTCTCTCTCTCCTTCTCCTCTCTCTCTCTCTCTCTCCTCTCTCTCTCCATCTCCTCCTCTCCATTTCTCTCTCTCTCCGCTCTCCCCCTCTCCCGTCTCTCTCTCACTCTCTCTCTCCCCTCTCTCTCTCTCTCTCTCTCTCTCTCTCTCTCTCTCTCTCTCTCTCTCCATTCTCTCCATTCTCCTTTTCCTTCTCTCCTTCTTCTCCTTTTCCTTTTCCTTCTTTCCTTCTCCTTCTCCTTTTCCTTCTCTCCTTGTCCTTGTCCTTCTCCTTCTCTCTCTCTGTATATGTACATGTATATATATACAAATACATGTTATATACATACATACATACATACATACATACATACATACACACACACACACACACGCACAAACGCACACACATACACATATATACAGATAGATAGATAGGTAGATAGATAGATAGATGGATAGATGGATAGATGGATAGACAGTTCTAGTTCCCTCCTTTCAGTTATTCACTTTTTTCTTCCCTGTCCTCCCCCTTCCTTTTTTCTTGAGTGCTCAGCCATTATCCCAGCGGATCAGGCATTCGACCGCCAGTCCAAAGGCAGTGTTACTTACAACCCAAGTAAAAAAGAAGAGAAAACTGTTCAACGTACTTCAACTACACCCTAGGATTAGATGCGACGAAGAAAACAGGACAAAGTCTACTATGACGCTTGAACTGTATCCATGCGCACGCACGTACACAGGAATGTGCGTGTGTGTGTGTGTGTGTGTGTGTGTGTGTGTGTGTGTGTGTGTGTGTGTGTGTGTGTGTGTGTGTGTGTGTGTGTGTGTGTGTGTGTGTGTGTGTGTGTGTGTGTGTGTGTGTGTGTGTGTGTGTGTGCGTGCGTGCGTGCGTGCGTGCGTGCGTGCGTGCGTGCGTGCGTGCGTGCGTGCGTGCGTGTCTGAGAGAGAGAGAGAGAGAGAGAGAGAGAGAGAGAGAGAGAGAGAGAGAGAGAGAGAGAGAGAGAGAGAGAGAGAGAGAGAGAGAGAGAGAGAGAGGGGAAGGGGAGGGAGATGAAGATGGGGTGAGGAAAGAGAGAGCGAGAGAGGGAGGAGGCAAGAATGAAAGGAGAGGGAGAGGGAGGGAGGGAGGGAGGGAGGGAGGGAGGGAGGGAGGGAGGGAGGGAGGGAGGGAGGGAGAGAGAGAGAGAGAGAGAGAGAGAGAGAGAGAGAGAGAGAGAGAGAGAGAGAGAGAGAGAGAGAGAGAGAGAGAGAGAGAGAGAGAGAGAGAGAGGAAGGACGCAAGAGGGAGAAGAGAGAAAGGGAGGAGGAAGGAGGGAGAAGGAAGAGTGAGGACACAAGGCATACAAGAGATATGAAAGAGAACAGAGAAACAGAGATGTGAAAGGAAAGTGAGAAGAGAACAGGGGTACGACAAACAGGAATAAAACAAAATAATAAAAAAAAACAATAGTAATAATAATAAAGAAACAGCGCATAAACACACACAGCAAAGCTGGCCTCACTCTTACAAACTTCAGTTCCAATTAAGCCAAGATAAACCCAAGCACACGCAACGCAAGGAAATTCAGAGGTTGTTCACAAGACGTCAGGCGCGAGTTACTTAACAGGGTGAAATATTACGTATTCCAACGCGGCGAGAAGAGAACAAAACACAGTGCGAGAGAGAAAGAGATCGAGAGAAACTCCCAAAAAGAAAGAAAGACCAAAAGAAAGAGAGGGTAGGAAGGAAAATCGGGAGAGAGAAAGAGATCGAGAGACACCATTAAGGCTAATGACGTATGTGCGCCCGAACAAAAAAACGCTCCTCTCACGTAAACACCCGCATCCTGCCCGACCTGTATTTACGTGAGCATCCTCTAAGCGCCAGGTACGAAAAGGACGGACAATTAGACAGAAAGAGAGTGAGAATGAGACTGGGGTAGAGGATGGGGATGGGGAGGGGGTGGGGTATAGAAGACAGGGTACGGGAGACAAGACAGGGAAGGGAGAGTGAGAGGG
>NC_051423.1:24680107-24697613 GCF_015228065.2 Penaeus monodon | reverse complement strand
CCCCCCCGCGCGCTGCACCCTCGCTGCCACCTCCCCACCTGCCTGCCACCACTACCTCGCCACGATACTAATCCTTCGCACCGTCACAATGCCCGTGTTACCCTCTCCTTGTTACCAAACGGGAGTCCTTCATCCCGTCGAGGGGACGCTGCCGCCGCCGCTCGGAGCCCTAGCCATCGTTAGCAATAATACTATCAAAACAGGGCTGCTTCTCCGCAAACACGAGCGAGACGGACGAATGGGAAACTACGAGATTCTGGAGCGGCAGACGTCCAGTATAACACGCGAGATGGCAAGGGCTGCGCTCACCAGACGGCTTGGCTGCGCTCTCTCTCGATCCACATAAACAAACAAACAAAAAAAACAACAACGCCGACACTTTTTTGAAAACACAAAAAAGTTGAACACATTTCTTGTCCCTTTATTTACTTTTTTTTATGGCCCGGTAAACGTAATTAGCCTTTTGAGCCCGACTCCACGCGGATTGACGACCATACCAACCTACTCTGGGCGCGCTAAGTCGCCGTAACTTCCCGAGGCCACTTCCGAAGTCGTCTCTAATTAGCCCCATTGACATCCGCAGCCTGAGCAGGGCTCTCCACGCGACTTGCTTCCGATGTGAAACGCTATTCAGGTCCTCAGTCAGTGACCCTACTTCCATCTGGCTCGCTGTGGGACCGCTCTAGCCGCACGGAAAAAATACAGAATAGTAGTTATAGCGTACTACACAACCGTAAGAGAGAATGCAATTTCTCGCTTGCTGAAATCACAAGAGAGAGAGAGAGCGAGAGAGAGAGAGAGAGAGAGAGAGAGAGAGAGAGAGAGAGAGAGAGAGAGAGAGAGAGAGAGAGAGAGAGAGAGCGAGAGCGAGAGCGAGAGCGAGAGCGAGAGCGAGAGCGAGAGCGAGAGCGCGAGCGAGAGCGCGAGCGAGAGCGCGAGCGAGAGCGCGAGCGCGAGCGCGAGCGCGAGCGAGTGAGAGAGAGGGGGGGGAGCTGACTGCCTCCAGTGGCAATGTAACCCTTTGAGATTCAGCAACGTCGTGGTATAGCTGTCGTTACCTGAAAACCCACCTTTTCAAAATCTGTACAAGGACTCGTGGAAATGAAAACCCATCTGACGCCCATTCCCTGCCCTGTCTCGCCCCATCGGCTTCCCATAACCAGGCTCGCCCACGACATTCGACCGAGCCTCATGACAGCCTCGACGGAACGCTCGAGACGGAAGCACCTTGTCCCTTGATTCACAAGGGCGCGAAGGAATCCCGAACTCGCTATCAAAACTACCTCCTCCCCCTTCATCCAGGCGTCCGGCGTGCTCGAAACACCATTTGCCGCCGCTCCCGTGCTCAAGCAATGGCTCTGTCACCCTTGCCTACCGCATCAACCAAAATATCACCCGCGTTGGTGCTCCCCCCCCCCCTCTTTCCGTCTTTTTTATGCCATTCCGCCGCTGACTTTAAAGATGTGCTACCAAACCGCATGAATTAGTGCACACGCTCTGCTGTTGCTTCAACTCCGGCCCAAAGTCTTTGTCTCTGTAGCGTCAATGAGAAGAGGTCAATACTAATTTTGTTATCCCTACACAGCTTGACCTGTTGCCATCCCGAAGTACCCGTTATTGGGGATGAGAAGCACGCATTAATAGGTCATACACATACGTTTACACACAACACACAGTCACAGATAGCAACTATGAGCCCAAGCTAACGCTTACCCATTATTCCATTTGATCGAAGCCCGAAATAGCCGACGTATGCATCCTAGCGCCCGGACTGCTGCTTCGGCGCCACACCAAAGGAACCGGCCGGGGACAGGCGAGCTTACCCGAAACCGCTCCACGACGAAGCGCTAATTTGCATGGGATTAGACGGCCGACGGCGGGGAAGACCCAAAGGGGGGAGGGGGAAGCGCCAGCTGTTGTTTCCCCCCACACACACCCTCTTCGCTCTCTTCCTCTCCTTTCTTCCTCGCTTCCTCCTAAGTCCTCATCGGCCGTAAAGATGTGCGAATCGCTAGTCAAACACGTTCTGGACACGATCCGATGCCACATAAACACATGACCACAGCTCGCTCCTCCAGCTTGGCCACGTGGTCCTAGAGCTCTTACAGCCCGTTAACTGCACGCCAGAGGCCGCGTGCTTGATGAGAAAAGGGAAGGGGGACGAAGGGACCACAAGGGGAGGCGAGGGGGAGGGAGGGAAACGGAGGGAACGGAAATGAAGGGGAGGGAAGGGGAGGCGAGGGAAGGATAAGGAGGTAAAGGAAGAGAAAAGAAGGGAGTTGAGGGAAGGGAGTAAAAAAGGGAAGTGAGGAGGGAAGTCAAAAAAGAAGAGAGGAAGACGAGAGGATATCTATGTGGCTGTAAGGAAATATATGGGAAGTCGGTGAAAAGCAAGAGGGGGAAAAAACAGTTGAAGGGTAGGAGAGGGTAGAGAGGAAAGGGGTAAGGGGAATGGGAGAAAGAGAAGAAGGAGAAGGAGGAGGAGGAGGGAGAGGAAGAGGAAGAGGAAGAGGAGGAGGAGGAGAAGGAGAGGAGGAGGAGGAGGAGGAGGAGAGAGGAGGAGAGGAGAGAGGAAGAAGAGGAGGAGGAGGAAGGAAGGAAGAGGAGGAGAGGAGGAGGAGGAGGAGGAGGAGGAGGAGGGGGAGGGGGAGGGGGAGGGGGAGGGGGAGGGGGAAGAGAAGGGGGGGGGGAGAAAGAAGAAGAAAAGGAAGAGGAGGAGGAGAGAGAATAGGGCAGGGAGAGGCATATGAAAGAAAAACGAAGACAAAGGATAAGGAAGGAGGCGAGAGAAACACACGCGCATCTGATGCGCATACCAGCATTCCCAGATACAGAAACCCCATGTGTACGTACCAATCAAAAGCAGAGGCAAAATCCAGCCCAACAATGCTCTTCCTTCCTCTGATTGTGTTGCTGATCTGCTTTCACCTGGCTGTTTGATCAGTAAGTTGTGTGATGGTGTTACATAGCAGCCATAGCGGAGTACCCGGGGTGGACGGCGGCCAACAGCTGACCACGCCATCACGTGATATTTATTTTGCTTCTATTTCTTGTACTTTTTTCGTCTTCTTATGTTTGTGTTTGTTATGTTAGCGCTTGCAGATTTTTCTTGTTTTCGTTTTCGTTGTTGCTTTGTTTTGTTTTCGTGTCTCAGTGTCAGAACTGGTGCGTATGTTAGCACTGCGTGTATACGGGAGTGTCACAAGCTCGAAAAGGCGGTCACTGCGATAGTCCGTTATTTGGCTGCCAAACGGCCGTATCGCAACGCATTCATTCACTAGGAGAGCGCGGCGAGTCCTACTATGAACGCTCATGTGAACGCGGTCGACGGACGAAGACGAGAATGCAGGCATGTACACACGCACGTACAAGTACACGCGGGGACAGACAGACAGACAGACAGACAGATAGACAGACAGACACAGACACAGACACAGACACAGACACAGACACAGACACAGACACAGACACACACACACACACACACACACACACACACACACACACACACACACGCACGCACGCGCGCGCCGCATCCCCGCTAATCCCCAAGCGACGGCGATGTCCCCGTGATGGCCGTGGTGTTATGTTGTGGCTAATTTCCTCGCCGCGATTTTAAAAGAGCGACCGAACCCAAAATCTGTCGCGGTTCGTCCTCAGCCGGAATCCACAAACTGAAAAGTGCCTAAGTGAATGTTCCCTTCAGAGGCCGCTTATTTTGCACTCATTCCGTAAATTTCGCAATGAAGTGAAAATAAATGTGACCAATCTGTCTGCACATACTCACGCACAAATAGACGCGTGTGTGCTCACCGAGACACACACGCAACTCGAGGGAGCAGACTTGTGCTAATATTGACACAAAGGAAAGGAAAAGGGGCCAAGCAAGCGAAGGACAGCCAGCGACGTCCTTTGGGACGCCGCTTGCTTGGGTCGGGGGCGCCACACCAATGGGGCCAAATCGCCGCCCTCAAACGCTCGAAAGACACCGCCGTCAAAATGCTGAACAAACGCCTTGTTTCGGTTCTAATTTGCATTTGTTGTACTATTGGGAATCGTCTTACTGTTCCCAGTTCTTCCTCTGACGATGTGAACGGGGGGTAACGCATCCCAACGGTTGTGGTAGAGAATCCACCGACAAATGCTTACACACCCCGCCCTTCCTTGGCGGCACAGCAAGCCCCTTGCATACACCTATGGAGTCATCCCTTTGCATACACCTATGGAGCCAACCCATTGCATACACCTATGGAGCCAACCCATTGCATACACCTATGGAGTCATCCCCTTGCATACACCTATGGAGCCAGCCCCTTGCATACACCTATGGAGCCAGCCCTTTGCATACACCTATGGAGCCAGCCCCTTGCATACACCTATGGAGCCAGCCCCTTGCATACACCTATGGAGCCAGCCCCTTGCATACACCTATGGAGCCAGCCCCTTGCATACACCTATGGAGCCAGCCCCTTGCATACACCTATGGAGCCAGCCCTTTGCATACACCTATGGAGCCAGCCCTTTGCATACACCTATGGAGCCAGCCCTTGCATACACCTATGGAGCCAGCCCCTTGCATACACCTATGGAGCCAGCCCCTTGCATACACCTATGGAGCCAGCCCTTTGCATACACCTATGGAGCCAGCCCTTTGCATACACCTATGGAGCCAGCCCTTGCATACACCTATGGAGCCAGCCCTCATTAGAGCCAGCCCTTGCATACACCTATGGAGCCAGCCCTCATTAGAGCCAGCCCTTGCATACACCTATGGAGCCAGCCCCGTGGCCACGCCGTAGGGCAGTAGGTCAGGCGGCGAGGCTGTGTAGGCCGCCGTGAGGGTCAACTCCGCGTACACTATGAGGAGAATGCAGCGCGGCGGGCACGGGACCAACGCGCCCGACACGTCCTTGTTCTCTCCCTCTCTCCCTCCTTCCTCCCATCCATCCAACCATTCTCTCTTCTTCCCTCCTCCCTTGTTTCTTTCCCTTCTCCCTTCTATCCTTCTCTTCTTCCATTCCTCCCTCCCCCTCCTCGCCCCTCCCTCCCTCCCCCTTCCCTCTTTCCTTCTTTCCTCCTTCCATCCCCCCTTCCTTTCTTCCTCCCTCACTCCCTCCCTCCTTCCTCCCTTCCTTTCTTTCCTCCCTCCCTCCTTTCTTCTCCCCCCCTTCCCCTCCCCTCCTTCCCCTCCGTTCCTTTCTTACCTCCCTCCTTTCTTCTTCCCTTTCCCCTCTCCTCCCTTCCTATCCCCTTCCCTCCCTACCCCACCCCTCCTTCATTCCTTCCTTCCTTCCCTCTCCGCTTGGGACATCCACCCGCACATTCGCCGGGAGTCGGTCGGTCTCACTTAGGCGAATAAATAGCCCGGCGCCCAAAAATAACAGAGCAATAACAATAAAAGACTCTCGTTTCGGAAATAAAAGACAGGAGACATGACCACTTGTGTGCAAATTGGCCTTCCGAAGGACGAGCCAAAACAGGCGGAACAGACGCCATCCTACGACGCTCGCTCTTGCTCTCGCTCTCTCTTCCTCCCTTACTTCCCCTCTGTTTCTTTCTCCTTCCCCTCAGTTTCCGCGGCTAAGTGCACGGAGCTCCGAGCCACGAATGAGGATGCAATCGCTTTCGCAAGACACTGCTCCGTTTGTTCCTGAGGCGTGAGCTCAAAGAACCTCGAGGGCGGCGACGCGGCGAATGCAGAGCGCGGGACAGCGCCAGGAGGCGCATGCCCTCCCTCCGCCCCCGGAAGCTGGCAGTCCCCTGGGGTTGTGGCACGGGGGAGCGCGCGGGCGGCAGGCACAGCGGGCGGTGAGGTAAGCTTTGGTCGCGGGCGGCCGCGGTCTTCTTGCCAACACACCCACGCTGCCCACCCTGGCATTCCGCGCCCCTCCCCCCTCTGCCCCCTCCCCGCCCATCACTAGACTAAGCCATTGCAATGTCAAGAATAAACCCCGATCGGCTCCTCCACAATAAAACAGCGAATATCCCTTCCTGACACGACTTCCTGCAATTTATGAGGAAGAAAAACCTCGCAACTGCAGCATCGGAAGCAATGTCGCGGTAAAGAAACTACCAATAAAACCGGGATTAATTCAGCTTTACTGAGTGTGCAGAACAAATTTCCCGCTCGGCTCCTCCGCCTGTCCGAACACCTACGATGTGATACACGCCTTCCGCGTTCGCTCGTTCGCTCGTTCGCTCCGAGCAAACGTCATCCAGTTCCCTCATGAACGCCACCCATTACTCTCATGAATGGGAGTCAAACGCGTTATCTGGAGACGATCGCCTCTGGCAACGCAAGGAACGAGGATTCTGAATTCCCCTCCGCAATCACCGAGCCGTAAAGGCTTCCCGCTGCTTCGGTTATCGCATCGGAATTCTCGCCATTCCTTCCAATCGGCCCAACGAGTGAGCAAGGGCGATGCTCTTCGGAGCCTCGCTCTTCTGGACATACTTTACAAAACAGACAGATGGACAGATAGACAAGACAGACAAATATACACAGACAGACAAACAAACACAGAGATCCACACGCACACGCACGCGCACGCACGCACGCACGCACGCACGCACACCACACACACGCACACGCACACACACACCCGCACGCACACACGCACGCATGCGCACACACAAGCACCCATGCGCACACACACGCACGCATGCGCGCACACACGCACGCATGCGCACACACACGCACGCATGCGCACACACACGACGGCATGAGAGCAAGGCAGCAGGGATGCGCAACAGAGATGGAAACGACGAGCGCACCACGCAGATGCGAGAGACAGACGCATGCGAAGCAACGACGAGAGAGGGAGAGGAGGGAGGGGAGGGAGGGAGGGGAGGGGAGAGGGAGAGGGAGAGGGAGGGAGAGAGGAGAGGGAGGGAGGGAGGGAGGAGGGAGGGAGGGAGGGGAGGGAGGGAGGGAGGGAGGAGGGAGGGGGGAGGGAGGGGAGGGAGGGAGGGAGGGAGGGAGGGGAGGGGAGGGGGGAGGGAGGGAGGGGAGGGGGGGAGGGGGGAGGGAGGGAGGGAGGGAGGGAGGGAGGGAGGGGAGGGGAGGAGAGGGGAAGGAGGGGAGGGGAGGGAGAGGGGGAGAGGGAGAGGGGGGGAGAGAGAGAGAGAGAGAGAGAGAGAGAGAGAGAGAGAGAGAGAGAGAGAGAGAGAGAGAGAGAGAGAGAGAGAGAGAGAGAGAGAGAGAATAGGCCATCCACCTTTACCTTCCACCAATTTACCTTCTCACCGCGGCTCCTCCCCACTCGCTACTCGCCTGCCGCCCCCCACCCTCACCCCCACCCCTTCAAAGTGAGAAGTTCAAAGGAGGGAATTTCACCCCGACATCCGACCCCCCCCCCCCGCCCCTTCCATCAACGTTTGACGTTTCCATCGGCGCAAGAATCTCTCCATCAGCGCCGGTCCGTTCCACCGTTCTCGTGTCTCTTTCTCGATTGTTTTGCTCTGTTTTCTTTCACTTCTTTTATCCTTTTGTTTCTATAATACTTCGTCTTCCTTTCTATTCGTCATTTCTCTCGTTCCTTCTATCCTCCTTCCTTTTTTATCTCTTCTTGTTTCTTTTATTCCTTTTCTTTCTGCTAGTTTTAGCTCTGCCATTTACTTCTGGTCCGCCCGTCTCTCTCTCCCTCTCTTTCTCTTTCTCTTTCTCCCTCTCTCCTTCTCCTTCTCCTTCTTCTCCCTCTCCCTCCATTCCCCCATTCTTCCACACTATAATTTTATATTTCCTTCTATCCTTCAACCTCCCTTCCCTCCTACCCCATTCTCTTATCCTTCCTCTCCTCCTACTCCATCTTCCTCCTTTCCCTTCGCCGGCCCTGTCACCGCCTCCTCCGTCAGTCGCTCCCTCGCCCGCCAGCCACACGTCCCTGCCATCTTCTCCTCCTCACTTCTTCTTTATCACGGTTATTTGTTCTCTCCCTGACTCTCTAAGTGCTTCTCTTCTCCCTCCTCTTGACACGAGAGAGAGAGAGAGAGAGAGAGAGAGAGAGAGAGAGAGAGAGAGAGAGAGAGAGAGAGAGAGAGAGAGAGAGAGAGAGAGAGAGAGAGAGAGAGAGAGAGAGAGAGAGACGAAACAGACGAAAGGAGAGAGAAGATAAAGAGGAAAAACACAAGAAAATCAAAGAAACTCGCCGCATCATTCTCTTGCCGACAGCTAAGAAAAAAATAATGAAAACCTACAGCCTATCAACCGCATTGCTAAGCAGGTGAGGCAATTGTTAGAAGATCAAATCGTGATTTCGTCTCCACACGAAAACTTCAAAATGGATTTCCAAACCGCCGGCACACACTTTCCGTGAGCGAATTTAACTTACTTATCGTCGGCCTCTTATTCATCACGTCAACATGGAACTACAATTTTGTCATTCGACAGTCATTCTGCAAATGTTACCACAACCACGCACGCACGAACGCACGCACACACAGACACACACACACACACACAGATAGATAGATAGATAGATAGACAGATAGATAGATAGATAGATAGAGAGAGAGAGAGAGAGAGAGAGAGAGAGAGAGAGAGAGAGAGAGTGAAAGAGAGAGGGGGAGAGGAGAGAGGGGAGAGAGAGAGAGAGAGAGAGAGGAGAGGAAGAGAGAGAGGAGAGAGAGAGGAAGAGAGAGAGAGGAAGAGAGAGAGGAAGAGAGAGAGAGGAAGAGAGAGGAAGAGAGAGAGAGGAAGAGAGAGGAAGAGAGAGAGAGGAAGAGAGAGAGAGAGAGAGAGAGAGAGAGAGAGAGAGAGAGAGAGAGAGAGAGAGAGAGAGAGAGAGAGAGAATGCCACTTTCCCTAAGAGCCCAGAAAAACACGAGCAAGAAGGCTGCCGGAGAGAGAAATAAAAAAGGCGATAATGATCACGGGGGACAGCCAACGTCAACCTCGAGCACACACCAGCATGTATCAGCCATTCAACCCTTGGCAGATTATGTTTTTTAAATGGAGACAGAATCTTCGTGCCATTTTTACTTCTTTGTGGCACTAAGTCGGCGGTATGTTGATGAAAACCAATCCCAAAAGATCACACGAAATCAATACGAATGTTTTAGTTTTTTACGATAATAGTAAGAGTTACCTTTAAAGAAGCTACACATTTTTAAACAAAGGAGATGACTGAACAACAAAAGTAACAATACCAACAGCAAAAAACAACAACAACAACACGACTTTCTTTTTCCTGTTCCACCGACAGGCGTGAGGAATACCTCATCGACTACAGCAGCATGCACAAGGCCGCCTTCCAAGCACTCGATGGCCGCGTCCGCGTTCTTGCGAGCTGCTTCACGAGCCGGCGGCGCCGTCACGCCCTCCCGCTCGCTGATGACAACCCTTTACCTTATCGCCATCACGCGATCATACGCCCACCGGACTGCTCCTCTCACGCCCACGCCGGCTGAGTCAGCCCACGTGCGTCATCACCTGCATGCCTGGCCTTGCGAGGGCCGGGCGTCGCCACTCTGTATCGCTCTCCTGCTCAAGGCTGCGACCCGAGCCTTGCGAGGTTTAAGAAGGCACTCACATGCACGCACACCGCCCTGTCCCCTTCTCCCTGTTCTCCCCCTTTTCCACTTCTCATCCCTCACGATAAACATCTAAACAAACATAAGTATCAGCGTCCCCCTCCCTCCCCCTCCCTCCCGCGCCCCTCCCCTGCCTCGCCTCTCCTGCGGTTGCCAGCCTTCACAACAATGCGAGCGGGCATGGGTGGCCGCACATACGACTCCCGATTAGCTCGGGATCAGTCAGTCTGCTTCGAGTGTTAGGTGCCTTCCTCCTCCTACTCCCGTTCCTTTTTCCTTCATTTCTTCCTCCTTCATTCTTCTATTTCGTCTCCTTCTACTACTACTACTACTACTTATCCATCTTTCCCTCCTCACTATTGCCATAATTATAATATTCATCATCATCATCATCACCATCACCAAAATCATCATCATTATTACTATAATTATCAACACCATTACCATTATTATGATTACTGTTTCTATCTTCCTCTTCCTCCTCCTCACGCGGAAGCTTTTCCCGACTCTCCCTCGCCCTCGACCTTGGCCCCTCCTGTGACCCTCCACTCCGGCCATCGCGATTCCTCCTCGCCCACGTGCAAGCCTAACGGTTTCTCGCGGAGCCTCCTCTTCCTTTGTTCGTTCTCCTGGCCCTTCCTTCCCTCCCTGTGTCCCTCTCATTGTCTTCCTTCTTCGGCTTTATTTCTTTCTCATTTTGTATATCCCCCACTTCCTTATTTCTTTATTTTTCGTCTTGCCCTCTCATCCTTACTTCCTTCCCCTGTCCTCTTTCTCTCTCTTAATATTTCCTTTTTCTGGTCCTCCTTTCGACTCTCTCTGATTTACTCTTCCTTATCGTTCTTTCCTATCATTATTTCCTTTTCCTTATCTTTCCTTCCCTCCTTATTTACTTCTCACTATTGTTCTTTTTTTATCATTATTTCCCTATCCCTCTCCTTCTCCCCCTCATCTTTTCTTCTCTCCTCACTTCCTTTTCCTTTCCCTCGACACGTGGCGCCGTTGCGGGCAGTGCCACCGAAGCCCGTAAGCCGCAGCCGCAGCCACAGGCGGGGCGAGGCGCGCGGCTTGGCACATCATGACGGAAACATAAGCTATCTGGCACCGCGGAATGTCTACGCCTGTGTAAAAGGCGACACATTTAGACGACCCCTGGGTGTGCAATTTCCTATCAGCCTTAATGTATGATGGCTTTCTCTCTCTCCCAAACTTTCCCTCCTCATTCCTCCTCCTCTTTCGCTTTCTTTTCTTTCTTTTCTCTCATCCCTCAATCTCTTACTCCTTTTTTTTCTCTCACCTCTCTCTTCTTTCTACCTTACCCCCCCATCCCATCTCCCACCACCTCCGGGTTGACAGACGTCACAAAGCAACAGAAATCGCCCTCGGTCTGCCGCTTACGTTCCCGGCTGCAGCAGAATTACACGGGATGGCGGCTATTCTGGGGAGGCAAATAACACTAGTCTGGCGGGGTGCCCAGCGTACGGCCCGGAGGCATTACCAGTGGAGTCGGGAGTCAGGGGGAGGGGGGACAGAGGAGGGAAAAGGGAGGGGAATGGAGAGGCGGAGGTGGAGAAAAAGGATAGAGGGTGAGAGGGAGAAAGGAGGGAAGTTGAGAGGGGAAAGTAAAGAAAGAGGGAGGGAGATGAGAAAGTAGACGAGGGTAAAAAGAGAGAGAAGAGGAGGGAGGACAGAAGAGAAAGGGAAGGAGGGGAGGGAAAGGCTGGAGTAGGAGGGAAAGATGGGCGGAGATACAAGGATATAACACAAGGAATGAAGATGATAAGGAAGAGCCGACAGGGTAGGAAGGGGAAGGGGAATGAGGGTATAAGAAAAAAGGAAAAAGTTTTTTTAATGAGGTAGAGGTAGAGGTAGAGGTAGAGGTAGAGGTAGAGAGAGAGAGAGAGAGAGAGAGAGAGAGAGAGAGAGAGAGAGAGAGAGAGAGAGAGAGAGAGAGAGAGAGAGAGAGAGAGAGAGAGAGAGAGAGAGAGAGAGAGAGAGAGGGCAAAAGCGCTCGCATGCCCACGTGGCCTACACATTGCACACTGCCCCGCCACAACCCCCACCCCTTCCGACTCCACCTAATATTACGCACGCCGGAGAATCTCCACGTGAATGCTGCTCTCGCCTCGTTACGTGCGTCACCGGACGAGAAAGCCGTGCAACTGGCTTCTCACACGTACCCGGCTCCCTCTGCTGCTGTTAGAGGCGCCATAGCACCTTCCCCATACCCCCTCCTCCCTCTCCCTCCCCTTCCCTTCCTCCTTCTCACCCACGGGAGGTCAAGGTGGGATGAAGAATAGTTAACCCGAGACCGCAGTGAGATCGAGATGTAGATTGAGAAATAGAGGGGAGGGAGGGAGAAAGGCTAGTGACAGAGGGAGAGGGAGAGGGAGAGGGAGAGGGAGAGGGAGAGGGAGAGGGAGAGGGAGAGGGAGGGAGAGGGAGAGGGAGAGGGAGGGAGAGAGAGAGAGAGAGAGTGAGAGAGTGAGAGAGAGAGAGAGAGAGAGAGAGAGAGAGAGAGAGAGAGTAAAATAAATAAAAAGCAAATCGGCCTTTGAGAGCAAACAAATGCCACGAGCGGCGTCCCAAGCACAGAGCAGCACCAAAGATTAATGTCCGACACAACCTAGGTTCTCGGGTTACTCTCTGCCGGACGCCCTCGCCACGCGCCCTAACTCAACCTACTGTAATTGTTTAACAACTATAACCATTTGTCGTCCTTTTCTAATCGCTTATGATTTTCCTAACACATTGTTTTTTTTTCTCTAATAAGATAAATAACCCCCTCCTACCCCTCAACCCCTTCCCCACTTCCATTTCCCCATCCCCTCCCCCTTTCCTCTTTTCCCACCATTCTATTTCTCTAGTGCTCTCCCCATCTCTTCTCTTCCTTCTCCGTCCACCCCGTTACCCTTCTCCCTACTCTCCCTCCCCCTCTCCTTCACCAACTCACCCACCCCGTCTTCTACCCCCCTCTCCCCCTACGAGCCCAAGACTTCAATCGGAGCGGAAGCGGAGTCCCTCCTCTCGAACGACCGCCGCGATAAGACGCTCCTACGACCCCCCTCACTACTTCGAGGGGGTCGTAGCGTGCAACTCACCCCGAAAATACTCGCGGGCCAAAGATATCCTGTAGGGGGTGGGGGTATGGGGTATGGGGTATGGGAAAGGGGCGATTGATATGGAGAGGTGTCGGGGGTAGAGGAAACAGAGAGGGAAAAGAGGAGAAAAGGGGAAAGGGGAAAAGGGGGGGGACGGAGAGAAGGGAAGAGAGGGAAATGGGAGACTAGGAAATAAGGGGGAGAGAAAGAAGAGACGGAAAGAGAAAGGGGAGAAGAATGAAAATGAAGCCAAAGGGCAAAACACGGAGAGAATCAGAGGGAGAATCGAGGGAGAAGCGAGGGAGCACCGACGGCAAGTGATCCACGAGACAAAACAATCTCCCTCGCGCGGCCAGCATTCTCCGCGACGTCCCTTCCGTCGATGAATCACCTATTGTTTTTACTTTTTCTGCATTTCCTAAATTTACTCATTCTTACCCCTTCGATGACTATACCTCCATCTTTACCAATACTGATTTACTTTGACGCAATACTCGCACAGAAATTAAACATTATTCGATTTTTTTTAACAACAAGCCTTCCCGTCACCTGTTTTCCAACCCTAATTCATTCATTCGCCATTCATCACTCGCCACTCTTTCACAGGCCGTCCCTCAGCCAACGACCATCCACACGCCACGGCACGAGGACTTCACACCAAAAACGAAAATCAGACTATTGCCTTTAGTACTAATTTGTGCATTGCATCGCCATCACCAGTCGAGGCGCCATATCACCATATCATACGAAGTGTCACCTACAACACCACCTACAGCATCACATCGCCATCTCATGAGGCATCACACCGGCAGCGGAGGTCAAGGCGTGCCTTCCCACGCGCCGGAGGGGAGGAGGAGGAGGAGGAGGAGGAGGAGGAGGGAGGAGGAAGGAGGAAGGAGGAGGAGGAGGAGGAGGAGGAGGAGGAGGAGGAGGAGGAGGAAGGAGGAAGGAGGAAGGAGGAAGGAGGAAGGAGGAGGAGGAGGAGGAGGAGGAGGAGGAGGAGGAGGAGGAGGAGGAGGAGGAGGAGGAGGAGAAGAAAGAGAATGATGAGAAAGAGAAAGAAAAAGAGAAAAAGAAGGAGAAAAGGAAGGAGAAGAAGGGGCGGAGGAGGTGGTCGCAGCAACAGACGCCCATCCTCCGCGGCGTCACCTCCCGGCGCGGCTGCATTGCTTCACTACCCGCTGACCTTCGCCCACGCCTACGCCCCAGCCTCCTCCTGTTCCCCTCTGCCCCCACCCTGGCTTCGTCTCCCTCTTCACTTTCCTTTACTTTTCTTCTCCATCTTCTTCTCCGCTACTCCTCCTCCTCCATCTCCTTCTCTTCCTTTTCTTTCTTCATATCCTTCTCCCTTCTCCCTATTTCATCATACCCCCCCCCCCCTTCTTTCCATCCAACTCCTCCTCCTCTTAATCCTCCTGACTCCTCCACCTCCACCTCCACCCCCGCCCCCTCCCCCACCTCATTCACTGCGTAACAAAACACTGCCATGACGTAAGCCTCTGCTTCTGCTATGCCAATCTAGCCTTCCCTCTTCTGTTATTCACAGTAAGCGAGAAAGCGATCAAGATTCCAGCCGCAGCCCGCCAGCAACCAGCGCAACGCCCCCGAAGAAACTCAACCGGCAGCACAGGCGGGGCAATCCACGTGGCAGAACCGGTCGATAAATAAAGCACAAAAAAAATAAACAAAAGAAAGAAAATAACAAATAAATAAGTAAACGAACAAATAACCATATAAGATAATCCCGCCACCGATGCATTTGCTATTAAGGACTTCATTCATAGTTCTACCGCCTCCCTCCTGCCCTTGCAAATTCCGCTATAAATTCAATGCCGGAAAAAAAAACGAAAATAAAAAAGGAAAAACAGATAGTCGTCGACGCCTTTTCGCTGTCCGACGGGAGAGCAGACGAAGGGCGTGCAGGAGGAAAAGCTGAAGGAGAGATGGAGACGGAGAAGAACAGAAGGGAACAATGAAAGAGGAGGAGAACGAGAATGGAGAGAAAAGAAAAGAAAGAAGGAAGAGGAGGAGCTACACATGTTTTTAAGGAAGGGAGGTGATGACTGAAATAACAACAAAAATAACAACAATTATAAATAAATAAACAGAAGGAGCCAGACCGCAGCCCCAGAGGAAGCAAGGACCAAGCAAGACGGAGAACCCCCCCCCCCTCCCGCCAGACCTGGGAGAGCAGCGACCTTGCTCTGCTTGCAATCAACGCGCGGCCTGCCTTGCAAGCTCCTCACCGCACGATCCCCTACAGTTATGCAGCATTTCAACGCCACGTCCATCAAACTCCCCCGAATCCGGCTCGGACCGCCCGCCCGCCAGTTCTCGCCTCCCTCAGCCCACACATAAATTGCAATCTCTACTGAAATCTAATCGTTGCTTTTTTCAAGGAAAAACAATATCCTTAAATTCAAATCTAAGAATGGGATCGAAAATCTCGTGGACCACCAATGATTTTTTAAATAGAAAATAAATAAATGAAAACAAATAAATAAAATAAAAACACTAAAAAGCGAACCAAGGACTACCCAGTTCTGCTCCCTTGCAAGATCATGATAACCTTCTAATGGTATCCACGCGAAAAAAACCTTAATGAACCTTCGCTCGAAGGATAATGCATGTAAATGGACTTGACTAAATATAGCCACCTACTTTACCTACAAAGAATCTTAACAATCATGTAAAGCAAAATAAGCATCGCTTAGTCTGACCATAGGCAACGTTTCTATTTTTACTACATTTCATTTATATGACCACCTAATGTAAGTTTTTGTATCAAAACATTTAGAAATTTGGGATAACTAAATTGATAATGGACAGAGACAGATATATGGATATAACGTCAATACGGCAGCAGATAGATATCCAGACATATTTCTGTTCATCAATAACACCAACGCGAAATGACCATTACACGTGCAAATTCTTAAAAGTCACTGGAAGCACAACCCGAAGAGTGGAAGCACAAGAACCTCCAATGGCGCGGCGCCTCGGGCCAGCCAGCGCCGGGCTCCGCGAGGACACGGAGCGCCGTCTGACGCCCGGGCCCACGCTCGCCCGGCTCTCGTGCGGGTCGACGGGAGTGGGCCGCAGCACTCCCCCTGCTCTCCCCTCGCCTCTTTGCCCTTCCTCATACCTTTCTTCCCCCCCTCTCTTTCTTCCCTCCCCTCTCCCCTCTTTCCTTCCCTTTTGCCTCCTTCGCCCCTTCCCAAAGCCCAGCTGTCGTCCCACCGCGAGCCCTTCCCGCGCGTGCCACAAGGTGCCACTTTCCTACGAGTGCCGGCAATGTTACCCCAAAGTGCCGGCGAAAAAATTGTCAATGGCGGCGCGTTTCTGGCCAATTAACTTTTCCCTTTCAAACACCCCTTTGTTTTGAATAAAGAAGTGCAAAAAAAGGAAAAATATTTATATATACGACTAAGCAAAATGGTTTGAATTCTTATTTCTTTCATCCAGTAGACAATTGCGAAAATAGTAACTTCAAAATATAGATTTAAACCATCCTTAATATAAATACGCTATGGAACTGTGCACAAACATCTTCACAAACACAACACCCAAAATAAAACAAAATCCTTCATTAAAAATATGCCCGACCAAAAAGCGACTCGTGAAAGAGCAAACGTGAGATCTTATGAATGAATTCCATCCCCCAATCCCCCCCTCCCCCCTCCCCATGCCAAGTCGATGACACTGAGGATACGGCGATTGTGAAATGCACGACCCTCACTGTAAATCCGCGGCGTTGAATATGAACAAAGAAAGAAGGTGGTGGTGGTGGGGGGTGGTGGTGGTGGTGGTGGTGGTGGTGGTGGTGGTGGTGGTGTGGTGGTGTGGTGGTGTGGTGGTGTGGTGGTGTGGTGGTGTGGTGGTGTGGTGGTGGTGGTGGTGGTGGTGGTGGTGGTGTGGTGGTGGTGGGTGGTGGGGTGGTGGTGGTGGTGGTTGGTGGTGGTGTGGGGTGGTGGTGGTGGTGGTGGTGGTGGTGGTGGTGGTGGGGGTGGTGGTGGTGGTGGTGGTGGTGGTGGTGGTGGTTGGTGGTGGGTTGTGTGGTGGTGTGGTGTGGTGGTGGTGTGTGGTGGTGTGGTGGTGGTGTGGTGGTGGTGTGGTGGGTGGTGGTGTGGTGGTGGTGGTGGTGGTGGTGGTGGTGGTGGTGGGTGTGGTGGTGGTGGTGGTGGGTGGTGGTGGTGGTGGTGGGTGGTGGTGGTGGTGTGGGGGGGTGGTGGTGGTGTGTGGTGGTGGTGGTGGGGTGGTGGGTGGGGTGGTGGTGGTGGTGGTGGTGGTGTGGGTGGTGGGGTGGTGGTGGTGGTGGTGGGTGGGGTGGTGGGTGGTGGTGGTGGTGGGGTGGTGGTGGTGGTGGTGGTGGTGGGTGTTGGTGGTGGTGGTGGTGGTGGTGGTGGTGGTGGTGGTGGTGGTGGGTGGTGTGGTGGTGGTGGTGGTGGTGGTGTGGTGGTGGTGGTGGTGGTGGTGGTGTGGTGGTGGTGGTGGTGGTGGTGGTGGTGGTGGGGGTGTGGTGGTGGTGGTGGTGGTGGTGGTGGTGGTGGTGGTGGTGGTGTGGTGGTGGTGGTGGTGGTGGTGGGTGGTGGTGGTGTGGTGTGGTGGTGGTGGTTGTGGTGGTGGGTGGTGGTGGTGTGGTGGTGGTGGTGTGGTGGTGGTGGTGGTGGTGGTGGTGTGGTGGTGGTGGATGATAAGAACAATCGTTATCATCACCATCACTACTACTACCATCCTTCTCAAATCATAAATATTCTTACAACAATAAAAGCAGAACAACCTCGACTCCTTCCCGGCTGTCCCCAGCGACCCCGGTTCCCAGTACCCGCTCCCAGACGGCGCCCGACAAACAACCCATTTCGTGCCGCAGTTGC
>NC_051423.1:24672607-24675107 GCF_015228065.2 Penaeus monodon | reverse complement strand
GATGGTGAAGTAGGAAAGGAAGACCACGTCTAATGAAAAAATATAAATCAATCCAAAACAGATACATCACATAAATAAACTAAGAAACAAAAAAAATAAAGCAGCAACAGTACTAATCTAGCTCAACATGCAACCAAACAAGAGCCTGAAGAAAAGAAAAGCGAGAGAGAAAGGGAGAAAAAAAATAAATAAAAAAGTAGGTCGAGCCTTGACTGGCCTTGTTTCGGCATTCCTCGCCACAACAGCATCACCCGACTTCACAAGCGTGGAGGAGGAGGGAGGACGGGGGGAGGGGAGGGGAGGGGAGGGGAGGGGAGGGGGGAGGGGGAGGGGGAGGGGAGGGGAGGGGAGGGGAGGAGGAGGAGGAGGAGGAGGAGGAGGAGGAGGAAACAAAAGGGGGAGAAGGGGAGGGAGGGAGGGAGGAGGAAGGGGGGAGGGAGAAAAAGAGGAAGAGGAAGAGAGAAAGGAGGTGAGGTGGAGGAGGATAGGGAGGAAGAGGTAGAGAGAAGGAGAGGGGAGGAGAGGGAGAAAAACAGGAACGTGAGGAGAGGCAAGAAAGGGAGGAATTGATGAGAGGCGGGGGGGGGGGGCAGAGGGAAGAGAGGAAGGGGAGAAAGAATAAGGATGAAGATGCAAATCATTATTGATGATGATGATGATGATGATGATGATGATGATGATGATGATGATGATGATGATGATGATGATGATGATGATGATGATGATGATGATGATGATGATGATGATGATGATGATGAGGAGGAGGAGGAGAAGGGGTAGAAAGGCAGGAGATGAGAGGAAAAGGAGGAAGAGCAGAGGGAGGGGGGAGGCAGCGCTCCAACAAGGAAAAATTCGAGCATGGCAATACACTTCTTCACCCCCTCCCTCCATCTACCCCCCCTCCCCCTTCACCTGCTCCCTGATGACCACACGCAACGCGGCAATATTCCTCGTCGTATTTACTCTCTTTACCGTCCGCTTTTTTCTGTTTTTCCCTTTTTCCCTTAAGGCATTTTCATCCTGCTTCTCCGAGGCGACGTCCGACAGGGTGTCTCGGCCCAAACACGATTCCTATCGGGCGAAGGAGGCACTTTTATGCGGTTCTAAAAGCTGCATTAATGCTCCCAAAAATTAACATCAAAGAGCCAAAGGGACAACGAGTTAAAAGGCAAAAGACAAAGACAGAGAGAGATCAAGTAAAAAAAAGTCGAGCCAAGACAAAAACAAGTAAATAGAAGTAGCCTGTTACCAACGAACGAACCAACGCCAACGAAGCTAGCAAGCAAACAAAAAACGTTTCAAAAATAAGCAAACAGCAAGGCGAATAAAAAAATCCATGAAAACACGAAAGGTCAGCCTCGCCCAGCGCGTGACTCGAAAGAAAAAAAGAAAAGGAGCAAACACAAAAATTGAGGGGGGTGGGGTGGGAGGGAGAGGGAGAGGGAGAGGGAGAGAGCGAGGGGAGGGGAGGGGAGAGGAGGGGAGAGGAGAGAGGGGAGAGGAGAGAGGTGAGGTGAGAAAAGGAGAGGGGAGGAGAGGAAGGGAGGGGAGGAGAGGAGAGGGGAGGGAGGAGAGGAGAGGAGAGGAGAGGGAGGAGAGGAGAGGAGAGGGGAGGGAGGGGAGGGGAGGGGAGAGGGGAGGGGAGGGGAGAGGGGAGGAGGGGAGAGGAGAGGCAGGAGAAGAGAGGAAAGGAAAAAAGGAAAGGAAAGTAGAGGAGAGGAGAGAGGAAAACAAAAGCAGAAGCCCCACGAGTGCCCCAGCCTTCGGGAGAGGGGCTTCTGGGCGCGTCCCTCGTCGCCTTCGCCCCCTTCGCCTACGAGGAAGCCAGGGAGCGAGTCAGCGAGACCACAGGGCAGGAAGACAACGAGACAAGGTAACGGAAAAGCAAAATAACGAGAAAACGAGACAAAGAAGCAGAGAGACAGTGAAAGAGAAGGACAAGATGAGACGAGACGAACCAAAGAGACATTGAGCCGAGACTACGAAATAGCAAACGACGAGACAGTGATACAGCAAGACGAAACAGCAGGACAGCACGCCAACAGTTCAGAGGAACAGCAAGGGAACGAGACGAGGTAACGGGAAGAGACAGCCTTCCTTGCCTTGACTGATGGATCCTTTCACTCCTCCTCCTCCTTCCCCAACCTTACCCTTTGCAGCCCATCCGCCCCCCTTTCCCTCCCCCTATCTCTCTATCCCTTTTTCTTCTTTCTGGAAATGCGCTCATACCTTTCCTCTAAACGAAAGAAAAAGTGAAAGGTGAAAGAGAATGAGAAAAAGGAAAAGTGAAAATGAGCGAAAGCTACATTCACATTGACACGAGTGAGAAGGAGGGAGGGAGGGAGAGAGGGTGGGATGGAGAGAGAGAGAGAGAGAAGAGGAGAGAGAGAGAGAGAGAGAGAGAGAGAGAGGAGAGAGAGAGGGAGAGAGAGAGAGAGAGAGGAGAGAGAGGGAGGAGAGGGAGAAGAGAGGAGAAGAGAGAGGGGGGGAGAGAGAGAGG
>NC_051423.1:24664495-24672507 GCF_015228065.2 Penaeus monodon | reverse complement strand
CACAACTAAGATATTCACAAAACAAAGAGCACCGGAATATTTTGCCGACTAAATTGTCAGACAAAAGATTCCGGTGAACAAGAGAATAAGAATATACAACATTCATTTTCTTTCCGCTATTTTCTGTTTTTGAAAAGGAACCAAGGTGACAAAATTCCTTTAAAATTGGGAATAGATCTGTACTTCGCAGAGATGACGACTCATTTCACAAGTGTTACACTTGCACATTGTATAAATTTTCTTTTCTAACACAGTTAATAAAACAAGTTTTCAATCCTATTTGATTAAATATTTCTGTTGGTCCAATCTTCTCCTTTTCCCCTATCTGCCTTCAAATTCAATTTCTTCTTCATTTTTCGATGTTTCTACTATTCTATTAGAAAAAGCGTTTCCAGACAACACCTATCCTTCTCGCCTCCATCGATTTATTTACAGGCAAGCCATCAGTTTGTACCTCGACAGTAGTAGCGCAACGTTTCGTCATCCGCACATTTGCTGCTCTCCCGGACCGTCCCTCGTTCCTCCACACTGGATTCTCCATAAACCGAGCTTCACCTGGCCTCTGACACGTGGCACGAGGGTTTGACACTAAGCCTACGAGAAGAGGTGCCAAGTAGAGGTAGCCTTCTCGGTCAGCGCCTCTCCCTCGCTCGTGGGGAGCCCTCTTTCCGCGAGGGTGTGTATCGGTGAAAAGACATGCATAAAACAGACATTAATGGTGATGACTTTCATACTGCTGAGAAAGACAAAAACGAAGGCGAAGACCAAAGCCACAGCAACAAGTAAAATCATGACACCACAGCAATTTCTACAAGTGGATGTAGAAAGTCATCATACATTTAAACCACACATTAAACAAAGAGACAGGCGGAAAAATTACTCACACATTAAACAAAGAGACAGGCGGAAAAATTACTCAAAGCCAATATACAAAATCCTGCCGACCTTTTGACCTTAAATGTCAATCAGACGGCGAACTTTCCGAGGCCGAAATGTCACGAGGCATATGACTTCGCTCCTCCTCGGTCATCACGCAGAGCAGCCGGCATTTCCCGGCGCCACGCCCTCAGGAATTCACAAGAAAGAAAAAAATAAGCCTACGCGTCTGCAAATGCATTCGTTGTCGACACATCGCTCGCCTGGCAACACTGTAGGAAAAGGTCGCCCGTCATCCGGTGGCGCTGGCAACTGTGTCTCGTGACCCTAGCGACCCCGCATGATGAAGTCCTAGACATGACGATGCCTGACGCCGACGCCGACGCCGACGCCGACGCCGACGCAGAAGAAGAAGAAGAAGAAGAAGAAGAAGAAGAAGAAGAAGAAGAAGAAGAAGAAGAAGAGAAAAAGAAGGAGAAAAAGAAGAAGAAGAAGAAAAAGAAAAAGAAGAAGAAAAAGAAGGAAAAAAGGAAAAAAGGAAAAAAGAAAAAGAAAAAGAAAAAGAAAAAGGAAAAAAAGAAAAAGAAAAAGAAAAAGAAAAAAGAGAAAAAGGAGAAAAAGGAAAGAAAGAAAGAAAGAAGAAATAAACAAAAGAAGAAGAAACTAGAAAAGAAGAAGAAATAAGAAAAGCAATAAGAAAAGAAGAAGGAATGAGGAAAGAAGACCACGGACCAGAAGACTATCACCACGGAAACGTAGCGTTTTCCAAAACAATTCTTAATATCTTATGAAAGCATAGATTCACGAGCCCGTCAACCAGCCAGCAGCATTGGCATTTGGCCCTGGGGCACTCGCGGCGTGGACCAGATAAACAAATATCTTATAATAATTGCGAAGAAAAAGACCGAAAGCAAAGTGGCAAAAGAACACAGCTGAGCTTCAAGTAACACGCGGTGACTGGGAGCGTGAGGCAGCACCCCCGCCCTAGGTGTCCCCCCCACCTTCCCCTGACATCAGCTGGACGTCCTGTGACCTCGCTCAGCTCCTGATGCGCCCCACGGATTCCCTCATCGCCTTTAGAGAGGATCGACAGCACAAGCAAAAACGGCCACAGCACCCACAGCAGCTGTTGCGAGAGAGGGTATCACGTGACAGTATCCGATCCAGGCGCTCTGTTACTCACTGCGCTGACACAAAACCTCCCGGGAAACAGGCTGACTTCACTCATTTTTCGAAGGGAAATGTTTATCTTTTTCTTTCTTCTCTTTCTCACTCATTCACTGCCGTTTCCTTTCTCTTCATGATCTCATCAACCCCTTTTTCTTTCACCTTATTTCTCGGCCTGTTTTCTTTTACTTATCTTTCTGGAGCGAGCTTTTGAAAACACTAATAAATGCCATCATCCAAATTTCATTTTGCCATTTTTAAAAAATGTAAGGTTCATACGTTCATCATATTTTCAAGTTTTTTTTCTTTGCCCAGTGACACCTTCACAAAAACACTTTCCACTAGCCAATGTAAATATACAGAAATATATTGTAGCTGACATGCTACAGCCAAGAAACCTGACAAACAAACAAATAGCATATCTTGGAAAAGGTACATGCCAGCTAATGAACAACTTGAATATTTCAGTTCTCTTAATTATATTCGTCTTATCACATCCTCTTAATCACACTTGATATTTTTCTTTTCCTCTTACTTTTTTCATTTCTAGTATCTTATTTTCATTGATTTTCTCAACAAACTACTGGATACCTTCCATATTTATAGTACCTGCATATAGCTGTTTACAATGCCACAGAAAATAATGCTTATACCTATCATTGCAAACAAAACAATCATTGCATTATTCACCAGTGGCAAAGTTGTGCATATACAATAATGTCCATTCATTGTGTAAATGTAAAATTATCCAAAGATGACTGGAGTTTTCTAATTCTCCAATCACTTCCCTACCATGCAACTGAAGGGAAGGTTTTCTCATATCTGGATGAGCAGTGTTCTAAAAGCATTCATTCACTCATTCTCAACTGTAGTAGGAGCATGCACAAAAAATCTACTTTGTTATATTTGGATGAATCAGTTTCAGTTGCTCATGGCTACATTAATTTCATAATTTCAAGAGCACATTAAATATTTCAAGGATTGTTCTTTTCTGGGATTTTTAATAAGTGATAATTTTAGGAAATGATAAAGATGTTTTTTTCTAGATTTGATTTCCTTCCCTTGTTTATTCTTTTTTAATAATAAAAAGGCCAATATAATTTTGTAATGTTTTTGTTTTACACATATTCTTAAATTACAATTATTTATGCAGAAATAACAACACTTCATTCAACACAGCTCATTGCAAATACACAGAAAATTGATGCAAAATTGCAAAACATTAATTATTCCAACTGTTACCTAGAATGCTGATTTTCTTATAAAACGAATTCCAGAAAGAAACCTGACACCTCTTTTTTGTAAAAAGCATATCATACAAAACTGTTTCATCCAAACAACCCAACTTCAACCTCACTTCATCCTCATATCAGAGAAAGAATCACTAAAAATCAGACAATGAGAAAGAGAAATCTCCCCTGAAGTCTGAATGAGAATGAATAACCACAATGCAAAATCAACTTAATTAATGTAATTCCATAATTCTTTTAAAAGATTAGCAACTGAAACCCCTCCCCACTCACAAAAAGGAAAAATAATCTCTGACAGTGAAGATTAGGTGAAAAAAAAAAATAATAAAACAAGCAACACTCACTTCTTGTAGGTACTTCTTATCAGCTGCAACTTTGTTCGCTTGGAGCATCCTCACTGCATTCTTGGCTCCCTCCATACACCGGCACTCTACGTGCAATCGGTGAATGAGCTCCTCGATCCGCACATCCACCGGTGTTTCTAAGTTATATTTGTTGGCGGCTTCACCTGTATGAAAGGACAAAAATGCAGAAATTAGAACAGGGAAATTTAAGCATTTTAATGCCCTGAGAATAAAAAGAAATTATGTAAAACCATGTTTGCAACAACCGTGAAACTTTATATTTAGGACCTAAGATCAACAATGATCAAGTGACAAAAATCATGGAAGTATAATAGACTGGCATCCTAAATATAAACATAAAATTATTCAATAACAAATACATAAATAAATAAAAAATAATTTTCTGCTCTTACATTTTCACCCTGGCAAACATTAAGGAATAAGGTCCAAGTTTATAATGAACATCAAATTCCAAATATTTAACTACAACTATTGTCATATGTATCCAGAAGGATTTTCTATACACAAAAATCATGGAATTCACAATGGAAGATATAATACCTATGAACAAATTAGTACTGGGATGAACTAAAAACAAATAAGAAATACTTTGAACAACTATATATTCGTAAATCAATCACAACCATTTATAGAATTTACAATATTATTACAGTCACTACCAATATTCAAGTAACCACTTTAAAAATGTATCCATTTAGCTCTATGAACAATTAATCAAGACTGCACTAGGAATGTGAACACTAAACATCCTTCTTAAACTTTTGAAAACTATGACATGATTTAAAAGAAAAGTTGAAAAAAATGCACATAGCTTTATATCATGTTTTGAATAGTACATTTTTTTAAAACAAAGGTATAAACTTGAAAATTTTACAAGTCAAAGAAAGAATTTGTGGTGTCATTATATGAACAATAAGCAACAAAGAAAAACTAAAATAACAATAAAAACAGAAACAAAAAAATTATATCTCCTTAGTACTATTTAGCTGTCTGATTTTAGAACTTATTGTGCAAAAAATACTTTTATAAAAACTCTCACCACTTTACTTTCATTGGTAACCTAAACTAATTTTTTCCTACTGTATACATTAAAAGGTGATGAAACTTTTGGGAAATACAGAAGACCCCAATCAATTTCATAAAGAGTTCTACTCACTCTGTTTCCAGCAACTTGAATTTTTTTGTGTGTGTACTCATTTTCATGCTTTCAAAGTATGATAATAGTGGCTTTGACCGAGTAATATTGATATCAACGTGAAGACTATCATTCAAGTCACATCATTATTAGGCAATTTCTCTTGAACTGTCCCATTTTTTTCTTTCCTTCTTGAGGAGGAGGAGGAGGAGGAGGAGGAGGAGGGAGGAGGAGGAGGAGGAGGAGGAGGAGGAGGAGGAGGAGGAGGAGGAGGAGGAGAGTGGAGGAGGAGGAGGAGGAGGAGAGTGGAGGAGGAGGAGGAGGAGGGAGGAAGGAGGAGGAGGAGAGGAGGAGGAGGAGGAGGAGAGAGGAGGAGGAGGAGAGTGGAGGAGGAGGAGGAGGAGAGGGAGGAGGAGGAGGAGGAGGGGAGGAGGAGGAGGAGAGGAAGGAGGAGGAGGAGGAGGGAGGAGGAGGAGGAGGAGGAGGAGGAGGAGGAAAGGAGGAGGAGGAGGGGGGAGGAAGGAGGAGGAGGAGAGGAGGAGGAGGAGGAGGAGGAGGAGGAGGAGGAGAGTGAGGAAGGAGGAGGAGGAGGAGGAGGAGGAGGAGGAGGAGGAGGAGGAAGGAGGAGGAGGAGGAGGAGGGGAGGAGGAGGAGGAGGGGAGGAGGAAGAGGAGGAGGAGGAGGAGGAGGAGGAGGAGGAGGAGGAGGAGGAGGGAGGAGAGGGAGGAGGAGGAGGAGGAGGAGTGGAGGAGGAGGAGGAGGGAGGAGAGGGAGGAGGAGGAGGAGGAGGAGGAGGAGGAGGAGGAGGAGGAGAGGGAGGAGGAGGAGGAGGAGGAGGAGGAGGGGAGGAGGAGGAGGAGGAGGAGGAGGAGGAGGAGGAGGAGGAGGAGGAGGAGGAGGAGGAGGAGGAGGAGGAGGAGGAGGAGGAGGGGAGGAGGAGGAGGAGAGGAGGAGGAGGAGGAGGAGGAGGAGGAGGAGGAGGGGAGGAGGAGGAGGAGGGAGGAGGAGGAGGAGGGAGGAGGAGGAGGAGGAGGAAGAGGAGGAGGAGGAGGAGGAGGAGGAGGAGGAGGAGGAGGAGGAGGGGGGGGAGGAGGAGGAGGAGGAGGAAGAGGAGGAATAAGAAAAAGAATAATAATTTATAATTATAATAATAATGATTTAGTTAATTCCATTTATTACAATGGTTATCATATGTTTGGTGTGACAAGCTGTCTGTTTTGCTTCTAAATTACCCCCCTCTGTGAAAGGAATGGCCGGGGTTACCATCCACTGGTGACAAGGGATTTGAACGCAGGTCAGCAAGACTGCTAGACGAGACCACAGCGCCACACAGCAGTGGAAGAGCTTCAAGTTTTTCTTTTTAAAATATATGGTAGCACTCAAACATGAAGCAATAAACAATTTTGAAACACTCATGTCATGGGACCTTTTTTCTTTCATTCAACTATTGTCTAGTTAACTCCTATAACCTTCACCACCACATCCCCCAACCTTAAAGAGAACTGTGTCAGTGCTGTGTCCAGATTGTCGGGCCAGTTTGATGAACTATTAATATTAGCAACATGGGCTCAACAGTCTGGACGCAGCACTAACACTCATGTCTTCAAGAGTGGAGGATGCAGTGATGGTTATGGGAATTAACCAGAAAATAAATGGAATAAAAAAAATCAGCCCATGACACTGGTGGCAAGCAAAGTTGATCAAAGTTAAATCATACTCCTTCAGGCATAAACACACCAACTGTTATGGGGGAATTGTCTGCCCTTAGCTCTTAAAAATATAATTTCTAAGTGCCAACTTATTTTCCTTTTGGAATTTTGGACCCCCCCCCCCCCCAAGACTGTCACACGTTACAAAAATAGAGGCCTAATTATGTTTGGATAATTATTTCCTTTAGATTAAAATTTACTACTAATAATCATTATTTATCAGTAAACAACTGTTATACATATATTCAGGCATTACCTTCATAATATAACATAATAAATAAATATTTCAGATGGAAATTGTGACACTCTTTCATTTTATTTCTTTTTCAAATGCATTCAATTTAATATAAAAGCCCTGGAAATTTCACAGATGTCTAAATATCCACATGCAGAAATAACAATCAAGTTTGTGATCTCTTATTCAGCAGCAATCTACTAAAACTGACAGCATATATTCTAAGCTGAATCCAAATGACCATTTTATTCAAAATGAGAAGAATCAATGACTTTCATTCTGAAGACAAATATCAGCATGAGTTGTGGTTGGTTTAGCCAGATTTTGGAAATTCTCAGGTTTGTCTGTTTGGATGTAAGACCATCTTCAAAGAAATGAATTACAGGTTCCAATACTTGGTATGAAAACTAATGAATTGGGCAATTTGGGGACTTTTGTCTCTGAAGTATAGCCTAATCTCCTAAAGCATGGATCCTTTTTTCAACTTCTTCAAACCCATTCACAGACATCCTATCATGTCATGGCAGACTATCTCTCATGCCATATGCGTGCTAAAGTGGTGTGCCCATTATAAGCAGGAATAAAGCCTCTTTATAGCCTTATTGCTAAAAAATAGCATAGACAACAAGGTAGTTTATGGGCTAACACACTTCAAATTTCTTCCTCAAGTAGCTGTCTCAGCACACACTCCAATGTGTGGTTCAGTATAACACCAGAGGTCCATCATGAGTGGGTTAAAGGACTTTTTTGCACTTGAATTTTATAAATTGTTAGCTGACTATGTTTTAAGTTGAGCAATAATAGAGCTCACCCAATGAAGATATAATATATAGAACAAAGCATCATATAGGTTTTCTCCTACTAAGACAGCCAATCATCAAACTGGCAAAAATAACATCCTCAGTATGTCAATATATGAAAAGAAATATTAGGTAAGCACTAAAGAAAATAAAAGTAAAAAGTTACTGAAATTTCAGGTTTATCACTAAAGTACTAAATACAGTTACTTTGTTTGGTAGCATAATGACGTTAAGGAAGAAAGATAGCTATAGTTGTTTTTCACACTTGATTAAGTGTAGCAGCCAATGCCTTTGAGTATTTGGTTAGTGGAGGTGTTTGGGACTATATATTAATAATAATCACCAGTCATTAAACACACTTCACAGGGACTCCATATCCCGAATCCTTGGGATGTGTCAGCTCCCAAGATATGGAAGAGACTGACAAGAGAAAGTAAAAGAGAGATTCTGGGCAAAAGAAATGAGTTGTGGGAGT
>NC_051423.1:24646995-24651995 GCF_015228065.2 Penaeus monodon | reverse complement strand
ATTCACAGGAAGGAAGAGTGAGCATAAAGGCCTTTATTGTCAGAATGAGAGCTGCCAATCAAAAATTCACAGCCGTAATCCAGCCCCGCCTCTCTCTCGGATCCCTTGGGAGCCTGTAGAATGAATGACTGCCGCCCACCTGTGAAAGACTCTTGAAGCACCAGCAAAAATAACTTACTTTTTCTCTTTCACCACATCACAACACACACACCACACAACATATTTGCTCACAGTAAATCATTATTCGATTTACTGTATATAACTACCTTACATAGAATTTTTAAATAATCAAATTCAAAGTCAGGTTTGTGAACCATTAAACCCAAAATTTACCCAAAGGAATTGCTATAACATCTTTATTTACCGCTGGATCCATTTGCTTCACAGCATCACATGCCCAAACTACGGGCTTGATTATATGAGTGGCCACCCAATGGAGGCGCAGGCTTGTAGCCTGGGCACACAACACACTCGTGTGCGGCGACCAGATTCCATGGCCTGCCGCTTTGCAATGCTATTTCTCCCGTTTATATAGAAACATTTTTGAGCTTTTATGACCATTTTCCAATATCCATAATTGTTTATTTGATTTGCTTTATCCAAATGGTAATAGACGGTGTTCCTTGCCTATCCTTGTCAATCCTCTCTCTAGCTAGTCCATACTTTAGTACAAGACTAAAAACAATATAACATGTATAGATATATGTTAGACAATATATATAATATATATATATATATATAAGTATATATATATATATATATATAATATATAGATATATATATATATACATATATTATACATATAGAATACATATATATAATACATATATATATACCCTATATATATACATATATAGATACTGAATAAGATACATATATATATACATAGACATTATATATAATATGATATATATATATATATATATATATATATATATATTATAGATAGATATTACACACACCCACACACACGACACACACACACACACACACACACACACACTACACCACACTCACACCTTACACTCACACTCAAGCGTCACACTCACATCACACTCAGCAACACACACACAACTACACTTCACACTCCCACACACACACACACACACCTAGCACACACACACACACACACACACACACACACACACTCACCACTCACACAATACACTCACACCACCCACACTCACACACACACACTCTCACACACACACACACACACTCTCACACACACACACACTCCTACATCACACACACACACTCACGACTCACACACACCAACACTCAACAAACACACACTCACACACACACACCCCTCTCTCTCACACACACAAACAACCTACTCTCTCTCACACACACAACACACGGACCTTCTCCTCGTCTCACACAACCACAGACCCTCTCTCTCTCACACACACAACAAACACCCTCTCTCTCTCTCACACATACACACACACACACACCTCCCTCTCTCATCACAACACACACACCCTCTCGTCTCTCTTACTCACACACACACACAGGACACACCCTCTCTCTCTCTCTCTCTCTCACCACACCACCCGCTCTCTCTCTCTCCTCTCTTCATAAAGACAAAGTTACCATCAAATATGGAAATAACCCAACAGCAAATCTAATCATAATCATACTATCAGACTGGCAAAACATCCCACCATAAATTATCACAAACAAAAGAATGAAACCTACCTCACAACCTCTAAAAAACAAAACTCATGGGACGACTTTTTGTTCTATGTCAGCTGCTTTCCGGATACCAGTCCTCTGGTCCCATAAAAGAGAGGGATATGTTCCAAGGACTTCTCCTGTTGTATCCGTTGCCATGGGCGATGAGGGAGATCTGCATGGACAATGTGGATTAGTGCATTATGATAAGGTTGTTGCATTGGTTTATTGTTTCTTCTATTCTTCTCCCTTCCAAAAAGCGATGTTTTGACGACTATTCATAAAATATAAATGAAGAATACCTATGGCATAATTTTTTATTATTCTAAAGCCAAGATCAATAACTATCATAAAAACAAAGAAACTGTTAAATGAAACAATGTTAAAATGTGATGTTGATATAAATGAGAGTTTTTAAAAAAGCCACATACAATCTGGTTGTACATTGTGTATTTTAGCCTTTGCACTCACTAAAACACAACTGTTGTCCAATTCCAGAAATATGTGGAAATTGTGTTTTCTACAAAAAAAATATATAGATGTTCATATAGATAAAAATACATAGCTGGTAATTTAAATACACTGAACCATTGCATTTTTAATTACGATTCTAATAATAGGATTTACTTACTTCTAGAACACTAAAGCAAATCTACGAACGACAACAAAAATTCCAAAGGAAATACCTTTGCCAGCATTCCTCACTTTATGGTACAGACCTAAATAAGACAGGTTCATCACTAAAAAGCCTTTTCATAGAACGTGCGCTTTAATTGCTTCACTGACTCAAATATATGAAATCTACACTGCATTTAATATAACCGTTTTACACTCTTCATTCTTCCACCATTCATGATATGCAGTTTTTGGTTTAATGTGTTCTCTTAACCCACGCTGCAGGGATGACCATATACTATATATCATGTCCTCTGTGATTTAAGTTTACAAATTTACATATAGATGGCTCAACAAGTGCTTAAGTACAAAGGATCCTTTATAGTCCTACTAGTCCCACCTGTTTACCTGTTTTACTTGATTTTCAGAAATTAATGTTTTACCTTCATTATTGGTGGATTGATGTACAAGTATATCATAAAAAAAAGAAAAGAAAAGAAAAGAAAAAGAAAAGAAAAGAACAGAAAAAAAAAAAAAAAAAAAAAAAAAAAAAAAAAAATTATATGATATATATGATATATATATATATATATATATATTATATATATATATTATTAGTATATTATTATATATAATATATACTATGATTAATATATATATATATATATATATCTATAATATATATATAATATTATATACATTATATATATATATATATATATATACTATATATATAATATATATATAATATTATATAATTATATATATATATATATCTATATAATATATATATATATATATATATTTTCCCCCCCCCCCCCAACAGCATTCTTCCACTGGCCTAGGCATAGGCCTCTCTCATTCACCTACTGAGAGGTTTATAATGGTCGGAGGTGCCACCCTTGCTGATTGGATGACCTATCAACCGTGGTTTGTGCCACGGCGGTGACTTCCCCTACACGACACTTTGCGTTTGACTTCTCAAGACAGAATGTCGTTTTTCTAGGGGGGCCCTCAAGGTTTGAAGTTCCTTGCCAAGGGAACACGCTCCGCCCGGTGACTCGAACCCTCGACTCAGATTGCCGCCGTGACAAGCTAGTCCTGATGCTCCTAACCGCTCGGCACCACGGCCTCACAAATATATATGTATAATATATAATATATATATATATTATATATATATATATATATATATATATAAATATTATAAATATATATATATATATATATATATAATATATATATATATAATATATAAATATATATAAAATATTATATATATAATATATATATCTATAATTATATTTATCATATATATATATATATATAATATATATAATATATATATATATAATAGATAGATATATATACAAAATTAGATATATATATATATATATATATATATTATATTATATATGCAATATAATATATATATATATTATTATATAGATAATATTATATATATTATATTATATATTATAGAATTATATATATATATATAATATATATTTAAATTATATATCTAATATATATTATATAATTATCTAACAAATTATCAAAAATATATATATATATATATAGATGTATATAATATATAATATATTATATATATAATATATTTTATATATATATATATTTGTGTATTATAATATATATATATATATAATATATATAATATATAATATATATATATATATATATAAATATATTGGTATATATATAATATATAATATATATATATATATAGATATAGATATATTATATATGATATATATTATAATATATATATAGTATATATATTATATATATTAATATATCTATACATATGATATATATATATATATATACCATATATATATCTCTATATATATATATATATATATATATATAGATAGTATATTAGTATATATATATATATATAAATATAATTATACAATACACATGAACAAAAATAAAAAATCAATAATCTACATATATATATCTATCTATAATATCTCATATACTTATATCTAATATCTATATATAATCTAGATATCTACTAATCATTATATATATATATATATCATATATATATATATATATATCTCTATCTATATATCTATATAATATATATATTATAAATATCGTATATATATATATATATATATAATAGGTATCAAAAAAGGTGCCGGAGCACTTGGGAGTCATCTAATGTAAACACATCCTATAAAAGAAACCCACAGTGGACATTACATGTTTGCAGCAGTAATGGTTACATCAATATTAGGTAATTCATCACATTACATCAAAAAAATATAAAGACTATTTTCACTGCTGAAAACCATAGTCATGAATGCTGGTTGGTTCTTTTTTGAAGCTCACATATCAAGCTGTACTTTGGCGAGAAGAAACATTAAAAAGGAAAATATTTGTGCATTGTGATAGATTCTCTCATACAACTAGTGGAGAGTCTACGTGCTAAATGGATTAATATAATTGTAGAACTCTACACTTAAACATTCATTTTGTAAAGGAGAGAAAAACTATTCTTTATTATATTTTTTTTTTTTTTTTTAATTGAAAAACTTGTTTTTCTGTTTTCTGATAATTAATGATGGATACTCATATTAGTTTTTCAAAATTATGGATTTCAGGAAATTATATTTAATCTCTGTCATGTAACATTTTATTCATTATATTCTTTTGTTTCATTATACTAATGCATT
>NC_051423.1:24639495-24641995 GCF_015228065.2 Penaeus monodon | reverse complement strand
CCTTCCCTCTCTCTGTCTCCTCTCTCTTCTCTCTCCCTATTCATCGTCAACTCTCTCTCTCTCTCTCTCTCTCTCTCTCTCTCTCTCGATCCTTCCCCTCTCTCTCTCTCTCTCTCTCTCTCTCTCTCATCTCTCTCTCTCATCTCTTTCTGCTCTCTCTCTCTCTCGCTTTACTTCCCTCTCTCTCTCCTTCCCTCTCTCTCATCCTTCCTCTCTCTCTCCTTCCCTCTCTTCCTTCCCTCTTTCTCTCTCTCTCTCCTTCCCCCCTCTCTCTCTCTCTTCTCTCTCACTCTCTCTCTCTCACTCTCTCTCCTTCCTTCTGCCATTTCCTTCTCTCTCTCTCTCTCTCACTCTCGATCTCTATCTCTCTCTCCTCTCTCTCTCTCTCTGCTCCTTCCCTCTCTCTCTCTCTCTCTCTCTCTCCTTCCCTCTCTCTCTCTCTCTCTCTCTTCTCTCTCTCTCCTTCCCTCTAAGAAAAGATCTCTCTCTCTCTCATCCTTCCCTCTCTCTCTCTCTCTCCCTTCCCTCTCTTTCTCTCTCTCATCTCGTCGTCTCTCTCTCTCTCTCTCTCCCCTTCCCCCCCCCCCCCTCTCTCTCTCTCTCTCTTCCTTCCCCCTCTCTCTCTTTCTCTCTCTCTCTCCCTCTCTCTCCTCTCTCTCTCTCATCTCCTTCCCTCTCTCTCTCTCTCTCTAAATCATCTCTCTCTCTCTCTCTCTCCTCTCTCTCTCTCTCTCCGTCCCTCTCTCTCTCCTTCTCTTCTCTCTCTCCTTCCCTCTCTCTCCTCCTCCTCTCTCTCTCTCTCTCTCTCGTCTCCTCTGGTCTCTCTCATCTTCTTCCTTCCCTCTCTCTCTCTCTCTCTCCTTCCCTCTCTCTCTCTCTCTCTCCTTCCCTCTCTCTCTCTCTCATCGTCCTTCCCTCTCTCTCTCTCTCTCTCCTCCTTCCCTCTTCTCTCTCTCTCTCTCTCCTCTCTCTCTCTCGTCTCTCTCCTCCTCATCGTCATCTTCTCGCTTCCTCTCTCTCTCTCTCTCTCTCTTTCCTTCCCTCTCTCTCTCTCTCTCTCTCGTCTCTCCTCTTCTCTCTCTCTCGTATCTCTCTCTCTCCTCTCGCTTCCCTCTGCTCTCTCTCCCTCTCCGTCTCTCTCTTCCCGATCTCTCTCTCTCTCTCTCTCTCTCTCCATCCCTCTCTCTCTCTCTCTCCTCTCGTCTCTCTCCTTCCTCTCTCTCTCTCTCTCTCTCTCTCTCTCCGTCCCTCTCTCCTCTCTTCTCTCCCTCTCCGGTCTCTCTCTATCCCTCTCTCTCTCTCCTTCCCTCTCCTCTCTCCTTCCCGCTCTCTCCTTCCCTCTCTCTCTCCTTCCCTCTCTCTCTCCTTCCCTCCTCTCTCTCTCTCTCTCCTTCCCTCTCTCTCTCTCTCTCTCTCTCCTTCCCTCTCTCTCTCTCTCTCATCTCTCGTTCTCTTCCTCTCTCTCTCATCTCTCTCCTCTCCGTCTCTCTCTACTCTCTCTCTCTCTCTCTCTCTCCTTTCCCTCTCTCCCTCTCTCTCTCTCTCTCTCCCTTCCCTCTCTCTACTTCCCTCTCTCTCCTTCCCATCTCTCTCCTTCCCTCCCGTCGTCTCTCCTCTCCTCTCTCCTTCCGATCTCTCTCTCTCTCTCCTTCCCTCTCTCTCTCTCTCTCCTTCCCTCTCTCTCTCTCTCTCCTTTCCCACCTCTCTCTCTCTCTCTCTTACCCTCTCTCGTCTCTCTCTCTCCTTCCCTCTCTCTCTCTCTCTCCTCTCTCCTTCCCTCTCTCTCTCTCACTCTCCTTCCCTCTCTCTCTCTCTCTCTCCTTCCCTCTCTCTCTCTCTCTCCTTCCTATCCTCTCTCTCTCCTTTCTCTCCCTTCCTTCTTCTCTCTCTCTCTCTCTCCTCCTCCTCTCCTTCCTCTCTCTCTCTCTCTCGTCTCTCATCTCTCTCTCTCTCTCTCCTTCCTTCTCTCTCTCTCTCTCTCTCTCCTCTCCTCTCATCTCTCTCCCTCCGCTCCCTCCTTCCCTCCCGTCTCTCCCTCCCTCCCTCTCTCTCTCCCTCCCTCTCTCTCTCCCTCCCTCTCTCTCTCCCTCCCTCCTCTCAGCTCCTCCCTCTCTCTCTCCTCCCTCTCTCTCTCCCTCCCTCTCTCTCTCCCACCCGCCCTCTCTCTCTCTCCCTCCTCTCTCTCCTCTCCCTCCCTCTCTCTCTCTCCCTCCCTCTCCCATCTCTCTCTCGCTCCATCTTCTCTCTCTCTTCTCATCTCTCTCTCTCTCTCTCCCTCCCTCCTTCCCTCACATTCACTCATACAGTACACACACACACACACACACACACACACACACACACACACACACACACACACACACACACACACACACACACACACACACACACACACACATACACATACACATACACATACACATACACATACACAATCACACACTCACACAATCACACAATCACACAATCACATACTCACTCACTCACACACTCACACTCA
>NC_051423.1:24629495-24634495 GCF_015228065.2 Penaeus monodon | reverse complement strand
GAGGGAGGGAGGGAGGGAGGGAGAGAGAGAGGGAGAGAGAGAGAGAGAGAGAGAGAGAGAGAGAGAGAGAGAGAGAGAGAGAGAGAGAGAGAGAGAGAGAGAGAGAGAGAGAGACAGACATATTTTACATAAAATAAACGAAAAAATAGTAACACGAACAATTTCCTTTCTCACTCTCACTCCTCCTTCCGCTCTTTTTTTAAAGCCTTACATCGAACCGCATCCCAATCCCCAATCCCGATCACACCCGATACCAAACAAACAGCAATTATGGCCAATCATTGATAACAATCACTCTAACTCGCCCTGGCGTTCCCTGACACCTCGTTCCGGCCGCGTCCATCGGTTTCCGTCAGCGCATTCGGTCTGGCCGGCGGCAAAACAGCACGGTTCATCAGCGCAACGACACATTCATCAACCTTAATATATCCACTGGTCTTCTGATCTATTCATTCGCCTGTTGTTTAATTAATCAATCCATCGATCTAATTTCCTATCTATCCATCCATCTATGCAGCTATCCATCTTCCCATCCATCTATCTATCTATCTATCTATCTATCTATCTATCTATCTATCCATCCATCCACCTATCATCTAACTATCCATTAACTCATTCAATCGTTCATTCATCATTCAGAGTTGCAAGTAAGAGCGAAATTGCAACTTTCTATTTTTACATTAACTTTCGTTTAGGAAAGTTTTATCGGTCTCCCAGCGCGGAAGTATTCTCACGAGGATTATTCGATCGTAAATACAGCATTAGCCTCGGCGCCCGTGGACAAAAAGGTGCACATATATTATCATTTGTCTTCACGGAAAACAATAATCATGGAAATAACGATTAAGATTACAACGACAACAACAAGGTGGCAAAAATCAGAACAGCAACGAATATTAAAACAACGACGACAACGACAAAACAAGACAACAGCAACGACTACTAAAACAACAACAACAATAAAGTTATTTCTACCACCAACAAAAAAAAAACACACTAGTCAACCAATTAACCTTTACTTTTGAAATTCACCCACAAAAACCCACTTCTCAAAAAATAACATGCCCCTCTCTCTACCCCGGCGAGCAGAAGAGGCATGTTCTGCGCCCCCCGCTGCAAAACTAAAAAGGCAAAAGGCAAGAACCTTGATCAAGAAGGAGAAAAGGATTTACGGCTACAAAAGCCTCTGCGACAGGCGAGTGACACGGACGCTACCGGTAACGGGTATGGTAACGCGGGTAACAACAAGCTGCAGTTACCGCGACTCCATTGTGGCAATATATTTGCGTGCATGTTCCGTTACCAACCAAGCGTAGAGGAGGAGGAGGAGGAGGAGGAGGAGGAGGAGGAGGAGGAGGAGGAGGAGGAGGAGGAGGAGGAGGAGGAGGAGGAGGAGGAGGAGGAGGGGGAGGGGGAGGGGGAGGAGGAGGAGGAGGAGGAGGAGGAGGAGGAGGAGGAGGAGGAGGAGGAGGAGGAGGAGGAGGAGAGGAGGAGGAGGAGGAAGATGAGAAAATGGAGGAGGAAAAGGAGGAAGAAAAGGAACCGGGCAGAAGAGGACGGCAAATACATGCATAACTATATTTTTTTTAATGTATGTAAGGATATATATATATATATATATATATATATATATATATATATATATATATATATATATGAGTATGTGTGCGTGTGCGAAAGCGCGTTTTCGTGTGCGTGTACGTGTGCGTGTACGTGTGCTTGTACGTGTGCGTGTACGTGTGCGTGTACGTGTACGTGTGTTTGTGCGTGTACGTGTGTTTGTGCGTGTGCGTGTGCGTGTGTGTGTGTGTGTGTGTGTGCGTGTGTGTGCGTGTGCGTGTACGTGTGTTTGAGCGTGTGCATGCACGTGTGTTTGAGCGTGTGCATGCACGTGTGCGTGTGTGTTTATGCGTGTGCGTGAGACCATGTGCGTGGCTGAAATTACAAACCGCACACACCTCATTCCCAATAATCGAAACTAAAAATACACTTATCGCACAAGAAGAAACTTGCATTTGCAAAGCACTGCAAAACGATGAGGTATTTAACCACTTACCAAGAAAAACACCAAACTTTTCTCCGACAAAATCACCCCCACCACCTCCGTTCCCCCTTCCATCCCTCTCACCCCTCCCCGCCGCTCTACCCCCAACCTCGGCGCCCCGCCCTCTCCTCCCTCTCTCTGCCCTCCTTCCCTCCCTACGTCCTTCCCTTCACTCCATTACCTGCCTCCTTTCCTTTCTAGCCCCCCTCCCCTTCTCTCTCTACCCCTCCGCCAGCCTCTCTACCCTCTCCCTCCCTCTCTACCCTCCCTCCTCTCAAGGCCCTCCACTTTTCCCCCTCCCTCCCCTCCTTCTCCACCTTCCTTCCCTCCCCTCGCTACCCTTCCTTCCCCTCCTCTCCCTATCACTAACAACATGTTAAAATACCACAAAGAAAAAAAATGCAACATAACCGCCCACAAAAGTTTCATTATGAAAGCGGACGGGAGGGAGGGAGGGAGAGGGAAGGAAGGAGAGGAGAGGAAGAGGAAAAGGAAGAGAGGAAGAGGAGATAGAAGAGAAGGGTGGAAAGAAACGACAACGAGAACGAGGAGAAAGAGGACGAAGGAAGGGAGGGAGGGAGGGAGAAGGAAAAAGAGGAGAAGGAAAAAGAGGAGAAGGAGGAGGAGGAGGAGGAGGAGGAGGAGGAGGAGGAGGAGAAAGAGAGAGAGAGAGAGAGAGAGAGAGAGAGAGAGAGAGAGAGAGAGAGAGGAGAGAGAGAGAGAGAGAGAGAGAGAGAGAGAGAGAGAGAGAGAGAGAGAGAGAGAGAGAGAGGGAGAGGGAGAGAGGGAGGAAGGAGGAGAGAGGAGGAGGAGGAGGAGGAGGAGGAGGAGGAGGAGGAGGAGAAGGGAGGAGAAGGGGGAGGAGGAAGAAGAAGAGGGGGAGGAGGGAAAACAAAAGCAGCAATGGCGACGGCGGCCCTACAAGGACGCAAGGCTTCAGGACGGCGATGGCGACGCCGGCGCTGAGCAACGACAGGCCAGCGGCGTCGGCCAAGGAAAACAAGCATATCTATCAACAAGATACTTCCTGGCGGGGTCGGCGCCCCCCGCGAGCCCGACGTGACCACGACTTCCTGAGGCAGACAGCTGATCGCTGCCGCCACCGTTCTCGCTCTCTATGTTAATGAACGTCACCGCAACCGCCGCCGACCGACGTGCATGCGCACATACAAACACATATACGTGTAAATACATAGAAAAATGCGTGCTTCTCTACGTGTGTATGTATTTATGTATATTCATGTCTATAATGTGTGTGTGTGTGTGTGTGTGTGTGTGTGTGTGTGTGTGTGTGTGTGTGTGTGTGTGTGTGTGTGTGTGTGTGTGTGTGTGTGTGTGTGTGTGAGTGAGAGAGATTGCTTGGATGTATAAATAGAGATGCAGATATACAAGACATTTCTACATACATGCAACATACAAATACATACAAGCATAAGTATACATATAGAGATGCCACCGATCATACATACAGAATTAATGTAAGTACATCTATATATGTGCATAAACATACGTATACATGAGTGAGACATACAGACAGACTCCTTAATACAAACATACATATATACGTACACGTACACGTACACACACACACACACACACACACACACACACACACACACACACACACACACACACACACACACACACACACACACACACACTAAAGTACGACTCAACCTCCAACCCCCCTCCCCCTTTCGAGGATGAGCTCGCCCGCCCCGTCTAGCTCGTCTTTATTACGGTGACACGCTAATGCAACGCGACGGCCACTAGACCGACCAACGCGACGCGGGACAGAGAGGCTGATGGAATGACGGAAATGAGAACTGGGAAATGGGGGGACGGGAGTAGGGGGGGGGGGAGAAGGAGGAGGAGGGAGGGAGGTGGGACGGAGGGATGGAGGAAGGAGGGAAGAGGGAAGAGGGAGGAGAAAGGCAGTAGGAGGTAGAAGGAGAGGTAGAGAGAGATAGAGAAATAGGGATGGTGAAAAGGAGGAGGAGGAGGAGGAGGAGGAGGAGGAGGAGGAGGAGGAGGAGGAGGAGGAGGAGGAGGAGGAGGAGGAGGAGGAGGAGGAGGAGGAGGAGGAGCAAAAATGTGAGACAATGAAAAACATGAGAAAAGAGAGGAGTCTAATACAAAAAAAAAAAAAAAAAAAAACATAAACGAGACAAATATTCTATAAATATAAATAAATATAACACGCACGCACGCACGCACGAATATACAAATACATATACATATACAATATATATATATATATATATATATATATATATATATATATATATATATACTTACGTATGTACATTTTATACATACATATATAAACATATGTTATACACATACATATATACATATATATTATTCACATACATAAATATACATATATATTATGTACATATATACATATATTATATACTTATACACATATACATATTTATACATATATACATATACATGTACATTTGTGCATATATAATGTATGTATGACCATACGAAAACATATATATACATATATGATATATATGCATACATACATATAAATACACAAATATTTTAAAGGTATGAATTCCCGCCAAAACAACAATAAGGGGCCATCGAAGAATCTATATTAAAACGCAGAAAAAAAATCCATATCTGTTATCAACACAAACGGATCAGTCGGGTACATGGCAGGGGGAGGTAAGCAATAAAAGGGCAGAAGGTGATTATCACACGGCACGTAATCGGCCGCTGATGTCTGATAACAACCGTTAAAAAGGTTTCAATTTCATGAAGTTCGGCGAATCCAGTAACTGGCCTACATAAAGATTTTTTCTTAAATATAGATATAATAATAAATATAAAAACAGAAGAAACAGACAGAGATAGGGAGCCAGACGAACAAATGAATAAGGAGATATAAAATGAAAAATCTGAAAATATAAATTACGTCACGTTACACTATCAATCACCT
>NC_051423.1:24620303-24624395 GCF_015228065.2 Penaeus monodon | reverse complement strand
TCTCTCTCCTCTCCTATCTCTTCTCTCTCCTCTCTTTTCTCTCTCCTCTCCCTTCTCTCTCTCTGTCTCTGTCTCTGTCTCTGTCTCTGTCTCTGTCTCTGTCTCTGTCTCTGTCTCGTCTCTGTCTCTGTCCTCGCTTTTCTTTTTCTCTCTGTCACTCTCTCTCTCTCTCTGTCACTCTCTCTCTCTCTCTGTCACTCTCTCTCTCTCTCTGTCACTCTCTCTCTTCCTCCCTCTCTTCTCTCTGTCACTCTGTCTCTCTGTCACTCTGTCTCTCTGTCACTCTGTCTGTCTGTCTCTCTCTCTCTCTCACACACACACACACAACACACACACACACACACACACACACACACACACACACACGCACACACGCGCACACGCGCACACGCGCACACACGCGCACACACGCGCACGCACACACACACACACACACACACACACACACACACACACACACACACACACACACACACACACACACACACACACACACACACACACACACACACATGAAAAGCCATACATACACAACCCGTTCGCATTCACCATCAATATTAAGCAATACTTGGTATATATATACATTTTTTCCATCGTGGGTTTAAATGAATTTTGAGTAAGGAACGATACTAATGGTGGTGGCAGTTGTGGCTGCAATAACTATCGTCGTAGTAGCTAGCCGTAACAGCAATGGTAACATTACCATATGATTACTAAAATCATGCCATGAACAGTAACAGTGGCGATAACGTTAATAGTAAAAATAATATCAATGATTTTAGTTAACGAAAGTAATAATGACCAAACCAAACAATTTCACCCAAAAAGCAAATGACGGGGACGGGCGTCCGAAATAAGGAAATGAGGGGTACGGGTGAGGGGAAGGAAGGGTAGCGGTGTCCGAGAACAAGGGGTTCAAGGATGCAGCGGGGCTAGAGGTGAGCGTGGGAGGGGAGTGAGAGCAGAGGTGGCGGGAATAGGGGAATACGGGATAGGGCAGTGGGGGTAGGCGTGGGGATCGTAAAGTCGAGGGGATGTGAGAGCAAGTGAAGACTGAGAGAAGGTGAGTAAGGGATAGGGGGTGAGAGGTGAGGGGAGCGAGTAGTGGAGTAAGGGATAAGGGAGTGAGGGGAGGTGAGGGGAGAGAGGAGTATCGGTGTAAGGCATAAAGGAGGGAGGGGAGTGAGGGGTACGACCCGGGGAGGGCCAGACGTGCAGCGGCAATGGTTGCGAAGAGCACAGACCACAAGAACCACCAATAAAGTAATTTCCCTTCTTCGCCAGCAGCCGTCCATTCCCCCTTTTTACCGCCACGCAATTACCGCGCTACCGTCTGCGTTCACCTGCAGCTACCTCGTTTCCCTTCGCCGCCGCCGTCGCATGCATCGTGATCCCATGAAACGCCCAAGCATTCGCAATGACGTACCACACTGCAGGCCCTTTGCAACTTGCGGTATCACTTGCATCGAAAAGAGCCCGATGATATCAGTTTGCATCTGCCTCCTTTGTCCTCACCTGTATGCTCTCCCTCGTTTTCTAGTAATTAGGCTTCTAAGTGCATACCAGCTTACACTTATCCATCGATACATCCACCTCTCCATCCACACATCCACCTAATACTCTACTCTTCAAGTATTTATCCACACATCCACCTAATCAACAATCGACCCACTCATCCATACAGCCATCTATCCATCAAACTGCCTACCCACACATCCATCCATTCATATATCCTTCCATGCATTCATCCACCCATCCATCCATCCACTCTTCTACCCAACCACCCACACATCCATCCATTCATATATCCATCCACCCACCAAAGAGGGGGAGGAGGAGGGGGAAGGGGAGGGGGAGGGGGAGGGGGAGGAGGAAAAGAAGGAGGAAAAGGAGGAGGAGGAGGAGGAGGAAAAGGAGGAGGAGGAGGAGGAGGAGGAGGAGGAAAAGGAGGAGGAGGAAGGAGGAGAAGGAAGAGGAAAAGGAGGAGGAGGAGGAAAAGGAGAAGGAAGAGGAAAAGGAGGAGGAGGAGGAAAAGGAGGAGGAGGAGGAGGAAAAGGAGGAGGAAAATGAGGAGGAGGAGGAAAAGGAGGAGGAGGAGGAAAAAGAAGAGGAGGAGGAAAAGGAGGAGGAGGAGGAGGTGGAGGACGTACGAAGAGGTGGAAGCAAAGGAAGAAGAAAAAGGAGTAGGAAAAAGTGGAAATGGTTAAAGAGGAAGAGGCAGACATGGAGGACGAGGAGCTGGGAAACAGAAAAAAACGCGGATGGAGGGAAGGAAGTAGGAGGAGAGAAGGGAGGTCACCAACACCCGAATAACAATGCACCTTCGGCTTCTCCCTCGCCGCCAATTACGTGATTAGCGAAAATCCTGGAAGCCGCTGCCTCTATCCGAAGGTTCCCATCATCCGTCAACGCCTCCTTACACTTCGTCCCCCCCCACCCATACACCGTCCCCCCCCCTACAATTTCGATTTTCCGGAACACTGGCACTTGAAAAGTTAAGGTTGATCATCACGCTAATGTTCTTATCAAATATGACTGCTACCAACGATGGTAACAACATCAATAACAATGATAACAGGAAAGCGAAAGGAAAGGCGGTTTTTTTCCATTTCCCTTCCCTCTTGTGTCTAATTCCCTCCCCTTATTCCTTCCCTTCCCTTCTCTTTTCTCTTTCCATTATCCTTCCCTCCCTTACCCTTTTCCTTTCTCTTTCCACTCCCTTTCCCTCCATCCCTTTTCTCTTTTCCTCTTCCATTCCCCTTCCCTTGCCCCTCCCAACCCCTTCCCTCTCCCACTATTGCTTCCCAAACCCCTCCTCCCCTTCCCCCTCCCCCCTCCCCTCTCCTTACCTGTGGTGACCTTCCGGAGGTTCTCGGCGCCTTCCTTGATCTTGAGTTCCTTGCGGATCTCCTTCCGGATGTGCTCCCGCAACTCCTCCAGCTTCTGCCCCAGCGTCGCCTCCCCGAAGTCCGCCTGCAGCCCATACTTGTGGGTCAGCTCCTGGATGATGGGCAGACCCTGGGGGGGCAAGGAGAAGACGGTTATTACTGCTGCTCCTCTGCGTCTCCGTCACTTACATATTCATAAAAAGGAGAAGAAAATGGTAAAAAAAGAAGAGTTACACCAGGGCCGTTTTCTATCGGCGTTTCTTGCATTCAAAAATTACAAAAATAAATAAATAAATAAATAAATAAACAAATAAATAAATCTGCCCGTTCAGGATTATTTCCTTCACTTACGCTGGCTATTCATAAATGGGGAAGAGGAAGAAGGACCACGATAAGTTCGACGCCGTTCCCTCGCATCGTCTCTCGCTTACACATCACAGTGGACAGACACTTAAAGAATGTTCTCTGTACTTTTACAATTATTCTTTGATTTTCTCTCATTTAGTCAAATATATTATCCCCTGAAAGAGAAAGCATTTTTTTCTTTCTTTTAATGGACTGGACATCATTAAAGATCCACAGGGAAGCGAACATATCAACACAAAGGCGGATAATGAACGCCAACTATCTTAACTATAAATTACAAAGACACAAACAACCCAAAAATATATATTTTTAAAAACGAGGAAAATCTAAACGAAATTCAACCTCAAAGCATTACTCCTCGAAAACACAACAAACACACACTTCACAAAAACAGCGAGAGAGATAGAGATTAAACCTAGACTCATTAACGCTATCACCACCATCTATAAAAATAAAAATAAAGATAAATCATAGACCACGCTGAAGACACGCATGACGATCCCACATTACACGGCCCGAACGCAGCCCCGAGTAATCGTCATAATCGCGCCACCAAGCCGCCATTGCTGCATTATGATAATCTTCCCCCGCCATGCTGCCTCGGGGACGGAGATCGTGGGAAGAAGGGATTAAGAGAAATTGTAATTGGATAAAGATTTGCGGGAAGAAACTCTCGTAAGGTCTTCTAGGTAATTTCCGTGATAGTGCGGGTTTTTTCTTTCTTTCTTTATTGAGTGCATGCTTCCCAGATCAAAAATTACACCCCATAAGCCCAGCAAGATGTTAATAACTGAAGAAAAACGAAGAGAACAGCCACTAGAAAAGGAATTTCATATAA